>NC_035445.2:94494831-94794831 GCF_002127325.2 Helianthus annuus | reverse complement strand
AAATTTAATTTTATATATTAAATAATGAAAAAAGTTACATTTTTAAGAATCTCATGTATTGTACGGGTTGAGCACATGTAATTTTATATACCAATCAATAAAAAGTTATATCTTGTTATATCATTATATACCCTGTGTATTATACAGATTGAATAAATCTAATTTTGTATACCACATAATAAAAAAAAGTTACATTTTTAGAAACCCGTTGTATTACACGAGTTGTATAAATGTAATTTTGTATAGTAAATAATAAAAATGTTATATCTTTAAAAAAACTCATTTATTACATGGGTTAAATGAATCTAATAAAATAAATAAATCATTTACATTATATTAGTTTATATTTAGTGTACGTCTTTTCTTAATTTTAGGATAAATAATTTTGAAATCTAATAAATATTTCAAAATATTATATTATCTCCTATACAAATTGTTTAAATTTATATTAATTTTTATTTTATATTTATCTTTTAATAAATATTAATTATTTATAATTAAGTAGGATAGAGAGGAAAAACTAAAAAATAGATGGCTATAATAAATGACATGTGTCTCTTTATTGATTTCTTTTATTTATATAGTATAGATTTGTATGTATCTACGTGAGTAATTGATTTATAACCTTTCCCTTTATTTGAATGAATAAATTTGTACAAATTTCAAATGCAAATCAATTTTTAATCAAATTCAGATCTAAATTTTTAAAGTTTGATTAACTTGAATTTCTTGAGTATCTAGAAATTTGATTTGTGTAAAACCTAAATCAAACCTTAACGATAGTCACGTGATTCGAACCTTAACGAACTTCACAAAGTGTAGTCTTATTCAGACAGTACTTTGGCATCCGTTTAACGAACTCACAAAGTATAGTACTTTGGATTCCGTTTAACGAACTCACAAAGTATAGCACTTTGGCATCCGTTTAACGAACTCACAAAGTATAGTACTTTGGATTCCGTTTAACAAAATTCACAAAGTATAATACTTTGGCATCCGTTAGTTGGTTCCTGAATCGACCGAACAGAATATCGTATCGGTGATTATTGGTTAGAACACCAACGTATAGAGAGAAGAAGAAGAGAAATGAGCAAAGAAAAATGAATCCTAAGCTTCTTATTTATAGCAAGCAAGCAAGCACCTCAAATAATCTTCTGATCGATGTGGGATAGATTTGACGTGCCTACCTACCTGCTTGACATGCTAGCTAGCTTGCTTATATATATTAATTCAGCTGCTTCACTCGTTTTTCTCTTATAACTTTTAAAATATGACGTTTTATAAAACGACGAATATGTCTTTAGAACGAGCATATTTTTATCTACGTTTTAACCTAAGTTTCATTAAAAACGGAGTAAGGTAAAAAAAAATATATTTAATTATTAATATTAAACGTTCTCATACGACCCCATATATATCTATAAACCTTACTTAGCTTAATTAATCTTGTTAGCTTAATTAATATTGATTAACTGATTAATTAAATTAATTAATCTACTCAGCTAACTTAACTGCTAAGTTTATTTAACTTATTAAGTTTACTTAGCTTTTAAGTATTCTAGCAATTCCTTGCTTACGAGTTCTAATTTCTAGATACAAGGGAACCCGTATTAGTTGTATTAACTCAATTCAACTTTAACGATAATCAAGAGATAAAACCCTCACAACGATCTACAAGTGCAATACTTAATAATTCCGCGGATTCACAACGAATGACAGAGTATAGCCCGAGTTCGGACAGCACTCAAACATTCAAGTCGAAATCACGATGAATAACAAAGTATAACTCAATTTGAGCAGCACTCAGACAATCGTTGGATAGTTATAATCGATCGGAGATTGAATCGTAGCAGCGATTAGAGTTATTACCCTGATAACGAGCAGAGTTTAGGGATTTAGAGGGTAAAATCCCGAGCTATTATTTACAAAAATAAAAGCTGACGGAAAGAAAAGAATTGAACAGCGATCGAGTTAATACCCGGCATCGTAGCAGCACTTCGTGACCCGTGTGTGTTTTAATTGCACTACTACTGCTCTAATTCGACGTACATAGTGAGAATTGACGTCGTTTCAATCACAGAAAGCAAGTGCCAATGTCTGCTATTTATACACGAAATTTGGCAGGCTTACAGACCGTAAGCCATATCCCTTACGGTCCGTAAGGGAAGCACTTTATTTATAGGCTGCCTAGGTTCGGGACTAGCCTTGCTGACTTGATGATTTTGACCAATAAGAATTAAACAACGTTTTATGTTGATAATCGTTAGCTAGGGTTTACCCCCTTTGAGTTTTAGGGGCCCTGATCCTGATTCCGATTGTTCTGGAAATTTTGGGTTTATGCAGAATCACTTGGGTGTTTCAATTAGGGTTTCCTTATTGGATAATTATCATACTAAGTATTAATTTTAGTGAGAGTTGTTACAACTTACCTTTGTATTTTTTTTATCATAATCGATATCTACAAATTTTAAGGAGACATGACATCAAAGTTTTGCAAGTTGATAAAGTTTAAAGGAGTTGATTTAAGAAGATGGCAAGAGGATGCACTTTCTTTTTACAGATTTGATTGGGGTGTATATCCTTACCGGTCCCAAGCATGAAGCAATGGATGTACGTAAAACTCTCAAAGCCATCCAAAGAAGGAAAACGTCGTCTTAAACTATGTCTCATCAAAATGTTAGATCAACTAGGTAGTTCGCATCACCATACATGGAAACACTTTGCATGTGTACATGTCGCTTTATGGATTTCTTATTAATTTAATGGAACTTTTAATGTTAAAGGTGTTAAACATCAAACGGTTTCCAAATTGTCTTCACAAGCCGGACAACAAGTGGAGTGAGTAAACATTCACACTTTTTCATTATAGATTGCCTCCAAGAAATATAAATTACAAGGAGAGGTAGATTATATCGAAACCTCTTCAATTTCCTAGCATAACAAAAAAATAATCTTTTTTCTCATCCTGTTTTAAAATACTTAATGTTTAACAAGTTATAAAATATTTTCCATTAGAACCTTAAAACAAATTGTTTTAGCCCATGTATGTATGGATAATTACCTTAATGTTTAGAATAATTACCCTTTCAATTCACCACTTAATGTAAACCCTAGAGAACACATAATGACACCATTGCCCTTGACAAACACTAGACAACCGCTTTTCCTCAACCTAAACCTTAAAGAGATCAATGGAGGAGCACAACCATTTCTAATCATCCACTAGCACAACCACCTTCCTAATGGAGGAGTTGGTCCGCTGCCACAATCCGCTTTCCAAACGAGCTGGAAAAGAATTTAAAAGTGAACTGAGAAACCAATGTACTAGTGACCTACATGACACAATTCAATAATAGTTTTAAGTATTTCGCATGCGATTCAACAAAGGCGATTAAAGCACATAAGAGAAGTAGAATTCGTGCCAAATTGCAATTCAACAATAACTAGGATTGCGACCCGCCGCATTGGGATTCTTTAGTTATAACTAAGTGGATCTAGGACCCGCATGTTATGTTAAACCTGTCAAACATGGAAAAATAGACGATGTAAAAACGTTCACCAACACACGCACGTTGCGTCGTGTTTACTCGCAAAATTTAGAATGAAACGTAAAAATGTTAAACCAAAGACACAGCTGCGATGTGTTAAGTCACAAAATTTAGAACCAAATATAAAGCGAAAAATTTGCGAAAAATGAAAACTATAAATGACCAAAGTTGAAAGTAAAATAGTTATAAGGATAGATTGCAAAAGATAAAAAGTTTTGGGTTAAAAGTAAAAAACAAATAGTTTTTGGTTAAAAGTAATTTATAAAATATTTTGGGTGAAAAGTAAAAAAAAGTATTTTTTTTGGAAAACCCCCAAAGCCAACGTTACGACAACAATATGCATAACCATTTTTTCTTTGAAAACCCCCAAAGCACACCCCGCGTTGCGGCATGACATAAAATGGTGTCAAATAGTACTAATGTCACACAACCATCATCGACCACCAAAACTGACTCAACCTAGGATATGCGTGTTGCGACGAACCTGTCAAACATGAAAAATAGAGGTAAAAATGTTGAACCTCACATGCATGTTGTGTCGTATTAACTCGAAAAATTTAGAACTATACGTAAAACAAAATTTTGCGAAAAATGAAAAGCATAAGTGAAAAAAGTTGCGAAGCTAAATTGCAAATAATGAAAAGTTTTGGGTTAAAACTAAAAAATAAATTATGTAGGGTTAAAAATGAAAAAGGTAATAACCTTGAGGTTAAAAGTAAAAAAATCAAGTTTTTTTTTGAAAAACTCACAAAGCACAAGTTACAACTAATAATGCACAAAAAACTTGTAAACTTATATATGGAATAATATGTAGGGTTTAGTTTATTCATCCGAAATATGTTGGATGAACGGTGTGATGCATATTCTATGTTTGTCATAATGTTGTTTTTTCATTGCTTAACTACACTTTTTGTTTTGTTGCACGAATGTTTGTAGGTAGTTGAAACAACTTATTTTTCCAATAAAAGTTGTCATAAGTTTATGCGGGAAGGAAATAACTACACTTATCTTAGATTTTTTTTTTAGTATAATTGATGTCAACAAAATTTAAGAGGACATGACATCCAAGTTTGGCAAGTTGATGAAGTTCAAAGAATGTGATTTAAGAAGATAGCAAAAGACGCTCTTCCATTTTTACAAATTTGATTTTGGTGTATATCTTTACCGGTCCCATGCATGAAGCAATGGACGTACGTAAATCCCTCAAAGGAGGAAAATGTAAGAATACATTAACACGTCTTAAACTATGTACTCCAAGCGGAATATTGAATATGCCTAATCCATTAACTCAACTAACTCGAGTATCTACTTGTTTAATTCTAAGATCAAATAAAAAGTTTTTTTTTCTGCTTATGCTTAAGTAGGATGAGAAAAGAATCTTAACCTTTCATTTTTCAAATTAATGGTTAAGATGAAAATGTAGGAAAAAAGATGAGTTTAAGGATATCTTTAGAAAATTCTATTTATTGATTTTCTCTCTTCACATGCATATTCCACCCCCATTTTTAAACGATCATAACTATTTTATGCGACATTCTTTCATAAAAAAATCACCACAAAATCGAGCGTTTTTTATCTTTAATTTGAGTACCATATCGGTATATAAAATATGACAATTAAAAAAATGTGTTATATTTCTATGTTGGCATTTTTTATGCTGAATTTTTGTACTACATTTTTGTGCTATACCTTTTGTGCTGAATTTTTTATCTTTATTTTTTTGCTGAATTTTTTGGTGATGGGATTTTTTTTGAACGGCTAATTTCTTTAGTCCCCTATCATCTGTGGGACTTGAACCCAAGACCTTCCCCTTTCCAACCTAGGTGTTTTAAAGGCTTTGCCTATCTTGGTGATGAGATAAGGGTTATGACTATTAGGTCATGAGTTCGATTCCAACAAGAGGGGGGGGGGGGGTTCTAGATTTATTGAGTTTCTCATGAATTGGTGTATAGGCATTATTGCGGCAATATTAAGATGCTTAAGATTTAAGGAGGGTAACATTGTAATTAAATATATCTATATTACTATATAAAAGATTTGAGGAGGGTAACATTGTAATTTACCTTTAGTATTAAGATGCTTAAGATAAATTTTGGGTGATTCTATTCCCACACCCCTTAAATCTTATTTCCACATCCTTTTCACTATATATATATATATATATATATATATATATATAGGCTGGTTATTGTACAAATTGGCTTAACGTATGCTGCGTACGGGATTCAGTCACAACATGCGAAATTTGATTTATAACATGCGACTTCCATTTTTTTTCACATGCGATTTTCCATTTTTTAACACATGCGATTTCTAGTGGTTTACACACATGTGATTTCATTCTTTATAACATAACGTGCGATTTCAGTTTTTTAAAACACAAGCGATTTTCAATTTCTATAATATAACGTGTGATTTTACCCCAGCGTACACTCGTACGTTAAGGCATTTTATACGATACACAAACATTAAATATATATATAAAGGAGGGATATGGAAATATTAACACCCTAAATTTTATTGCGTATGTTACCGATACATAGAATGTGTATCCTTCCCATTTAAGCCATTATTTGTTCTTTAGTTTACTCAATTAATGAAAGCATTAAAAACTTGTTCTTTAGTTCACTCAATTAATGAAAGCATTAAATGTATTTACAATAGTTACTTAGAATTTATTTTAAGAATAATTAATGTTTCTAGAAAGTTATAAAATTGTTAAAATGTTTAGTAAAAAAAAAGGTGTTAGACCATGTGTAGTGGTAATGCCTCCACTCATGGACGTTGTGTGTCATGTGGCAGTTCAGTCAGCAATGGAGTATTATAAGACGTTTTTCTAAAATGGGTGTAGTGGGGATGTGCACATTGTGTTAAAATGGGTGTAATAGAATTAAAAAAAACCATCAAAAAAATCTTATTGGCCAAACAAAAACCATCGGCTTAGTCATTGGCCAAAAAGAATGAACAAGGGTGTGGAAAAAAGGACGGCAAAACAATTTTTTTTTTTTTGAAAAAAACACCCGGGGGCGGTTGATGGGCGTTAAGAGACGTTTTTCTTTTGGGAAAAAAACGTTAAAAAACCCCACTACGGGCGGCCTTAAATTTGTTGTTTCACCATAAATAATTTTAGAAACGATAATCATACAGAAATACATTAGTTGAACAGAGAAACTAATTCTACATTAGTTAAAAATTATTCAAAGACAACCGGCTGCAACGTAACAAAAGGAAAAGGTGTTACACGTCGCGAGTCTACCTACCAGTATTATGGTAAATAATATATTCCCTTATTTAATATCATTATCTATTAAGAAAGAGAGGTGAGAAAAACATACATTCAAGTATATTATCTTAAAACCAATGGGGTGGTGGTCCATTGGCAAAAACAAAGCCTTTAAAACACCTAGATTGGGAAGGGAAATGTCTTGGGTTCAAGTCCCACAGACGACAGGGACTTAAAGAAATTAGCCGTTAAAAAAAACTATATTATCTTAAAATAAAATATCTTGATTGCTGCCTTTACTCCACCTAAACCCCAGATATTGACACTCTATAAATACCCCCATTTTCACTATCTCGAAATCATCTGAAAACCACCACCAGCAGCAGCTTCCTGATGGTCACGATCCACCTTCATCAACCGCCACAATCTTCATCACAATTGCAGGTTGGATCCGACTTATGGTATCATCACAGGTTGACTGTTCAAAGGATTTCGGGTAACATTATGCTTTTGTTAGTCTTGTTTTCTGATGTGATATATATATGCTGAATATAAACTTAATAACTTGTTATGCGTGGCAGCATCATGGAAGCAATTGCACCGACAGAGTCGGTAATTCTTGAACATCAGATCTATTCGTCATTTGCATCCTGTTGCCTATCTCGTATCATGTCGTTGATCTCGTTCTTATTTACAGTTCTCTAACCGTAGCTTATACTCGTGTTTAGGGTGAAGGGCGTTATCAAGTTGTGATTATATCTGCTAAGACTGCGGGGTATGGGGCGGGGGTTTGGGCGTGGGTGGGCTCAAAACGCCCAAGCCACCACCCCGGGTGGGCATGGGTTTGGGCGTGGCCCCTTTTTCGTGGGTTTGAAGCCGGGCGTGGGGCGGGCTAGCAAAGTGACATGGCAGGCTCTCAATGGCTATGTGTCAACTCATGCCCCAAACCCCAGCTCCCAACTCAAGCCCCACCATACCCCACAGTCTAAGATCACTTCATCCTCCTCTGAGGTCATTCTTCTGTTTCTGCTCTACTATGTAGCTTATATTGCATAAAAAAGGATGCATTTTTTTAACAGTGTTTTCTTCTTGAAATCAGATAGTTGGCAAAAAGTTAGAACCTAGAGAAAAGGCGTTTAACTTTTGGTAAGTTACAAGCAGTTTTGTTTTATTAGGTTTTGCTTTTGAATACAAACAAATGCACCTTTTAATTAAGCATAACCTTAATTACGTTTGAAATATTGATTTTGTTTCTTTCAGGTGTTGTTTCTGAGCGTTTGGATCGTGAACCTACCACTGATATCGTATTTTCTGGATAAGAAGAGGCTTCCGCACCTGTACCTGGAAGCAGCGTTACACCAATCACCCTGCGGAAATCTGCAAGATCTAGAAATTAAGAAAAGGACGCAATGCTAGAAATCTACTGTTTGTTTTGGTGGTGTAGTGTAGATGGTGGGAAATCTAAATAAATTAGTTTTTTTTATTTTTTTAATTATAGGAGTAATTTGGTCATTTAACAAAACTTAACAACAGAATTCTAACTGTGTTAGAAATTTGAACTCAAATGGTTAAGAAAAGTGGCTATAGGGACTCAGAGCTTTAAACATTTTAATTTTGGACTCAAGTGGTTTAAAACCACTAAAACATAGAGACTAAAATGTAATTTACCCTTTTATCTAAGAGACTTTGTGTACTTGTATCTTGTTGATTAAATAAAATTCATGGACATATTATACTTTGTTTTGCAAATTATTATCGTCATTTTGTTAACTTTTTGATTGAGAGGACATGTTTAATATTCCAATTGAACTAGAAGAACTTAGTCGAGTTCCAATTGTGAATTTGGCTAATGAAACTATAGAACCCATTTGTCAAAAAAAAAAAAAAAAAAAAAAGAAAAGAAAAAAAAAAGAACCGATTTGAAATTGGGCAAAATTCAAATAAGAATTTCTGAATCAAATAAAATTTCAAATATTTTATATGCCTTATCCATTAACTCAAGTAAATCGAGAATCTATTTGTCAAACACTTCTAGTTGATGCTATAAAATAGAGATTTGAGTTTAACTAGATTTTTACCCGTCGCGCGTTGCGGCGGCGTAGAAACATGGTGTAGAAACTTATGTACTTTGATTCTGAATTGTTTTACTATACAATGAACAACCAAATAAAATTCGGCATAGAAAGGTAAGTAACTCGATTACGATTAGGTTTATTATACGATGGCATAAAAAGACAACGTTTTATATCCCTTCTAAACCCGAGTGTTCAGTATCCAGTTTATAAGCTGTCCATGGTGTACTCATGTCTTCTGCCAGCTCCCAATAGTTGTGATTAGAGTCCTCATCACCTTCCTGCACCACAATGTTATTTAACATTTAGATACACAAACCTTTAATTTCCCAACCATATTATAGTTCATTATGTTGCAAATTTAATATTATTATATTATATTATAGTAACAATAATTATTATTTGATATACGTCCCCAAAGAACATTGGGTTGTGAATATGCTCTGATGAAGTAATCAATAGTTTAGTACCCCATATGATAGCATTCAAAACATGGCTCATTTTGTGAACATCCATCATACTTCTGCCATACTCAATGGTTCCCCATCAAAGTAACCTGAATCCTATCACAACAATTAAAATCGATGTATTCAATTGGACCTCAAAGCATAAAGTTTACATCACCAAGTTATAGCAAAGAACCATATTAGCCTCCTAATTAAGTCAAAACACTATATTCGACATAGCACAATAGTGGTCTTAAATTGAATAGTTCCATCTCAAGATTCAATCATGATTCTCCCATTAGTCCGGAGAGTATATGCAAACAAAGTAGTTAGCAAAGCTAAATGCGTGAATAATCAAAACATACTTGAAAAGGATAAATGAAAAAAAATTGTTACCTAAACCATCTAGGCACCTAGCATAACATGGCGTATTCAGTCCCCTTATTTTTATATGACATGTAGACTTTTGAATAATACACCACTGCACGTATTTCGAGCCGTTTTTCTCTTTTATGCACCAAACCATTTAGTATACAACATTTAATATCAACCAAGAATTTCAAACCATATGGAACCCATTGAAAACATGTCCAACCTACACATTAACTAAAACCATATGGAACCCATTGAAAACATGTCCAACCTAACAGGTCACTTGATTGCGCTAAGTCTGTTCTCTTCCAAGTTTACATTCATCAAAGTTTAACAAAATAAACATTACATACCTCACGTGATTAATATCTTAGCATGTCCAAGCTTATCCACCATTCGTTCTCCTTATTGAATCATTATCAAGGCATATTCATGGGGCGTCTATCTCCTTCGTGGTAACATATTCACGTTCACAGTTCATTGGTTACATAACATCACATAATACCTGATGAAAAACATTAGTTGCAATTATTTTAGCTTCCATACACATACTTCTCTAGTTCACTCACGTTTTCCATCAGTTGTTTGACATTGACTTGATTAATCTGCCATGCATTAAATTTTCAACACTTTAACCCCAAGGGTTTTTTTTTTTTTTTTTTTGGTGTTTCCCTCACCCTTCTATTAACCTTGTAGAATCAAACACCATTCCTTAGTTTACCAATCAATTCATAAACCACAACTCTAAAACTTCTTAATAATATATAAACTAAACAAATCAAACCAAACAAAAATCCAAATTGAAAAAAAAGAACCAGCAAGATGAGGAGCATTAACAGGGGATTGGATTTGATTGCTGTAACTCACCAAAAACAACCTACAAAACACAATGAGCAAGCAAACCCTATCTGAACACTACAATCAAATTTGAGCATGACCCGATATAAAAGTGAACTCACTGGAATCTTAAAAACCCTAGCCGCCGTGAGTAATTGTAACATGTCACTTATACCATGGTGGAGATCCAAATTTCAACCTAAAGTTGGAGAATTTAATCAAGATAAAAGGAATTACACCGGAGACCAATCCCTGAAACCTAGCTCCACCTCTTCCGACATCGTTCGGTTCCATGGAAGAGCTCCATGCCTGTCGTGCACTGCCGGTGTCTCCACTTCTTTCTCACCTGACCCGCTCTCTCTCTCTAAAAGGCGTAAAGAGGAAATAAAACTAAATATTAGATTGTGGTGGGATATAACGTGGCAGAAAAAACAGGTGGAAAGTTAAAGCACACGCGGCAGGCTAAGGAGAGAGTATAAACACAATACATTAAATTAAAATTAAATTAAAATACAACAAAACAAAGCAAAAAAAAAAAACCTCAATGCATAGGGTACCAATCAATATGCAGCACATTGTTACTAATTCACACATAACTAGAATTTTTACCCGCCGCGCGTTGCGGCGGCGTAAAAACTGTGTAAAAACCTAAGTAATTCGATTGTGATTTGACACCCAAGATTAAAATTCAAACAGAGACGACCAGTTTGGCAGCATTTCGCAGCCTATGCTTGATTTCCCAGCCATACTTACCTACCACTTCTCAATCACCTAAACCCCATATATAAAGACAATATTATCTTTGCTTACATAGTTTAACATAATAACTCGGCAAGTCGCAAACAAAGTGCAGTTCATACAGGTAAAGAAAAATTGCTTGAAACTCATAAATCTTCAGTCAGGTCCAATCCAACCCATAATTGCGTACGAAAAGGTCACCACTTTTGCGCTTCTGTTTTAGACCTCGTCGCTTTTGTGCGCTTCCCGCTTTTTTAAACCAAGGTCATGCCTGAGAGATCCGAATTTCACTGGTAAGGCTACTGTTCAACGTATACAATAACACACGAAACCAAACAAAATTTTTGACAAAGCATGTTAATTTCATAGTAATGATTGGTTACCTTGAAGAGAAAATGGTTGGCTACATGTCTAATTCACCTGAAATCACATCCATAGATATATAATTAGCAATGAATCAATGTATAAAACCTCCCGCTTTCAGAAACAATTAGGCTTAGGTAAAATCCTTTTTCCTAATATTAAACTTTTGGCAAAGCATGTTAATTTCATAGTAATGATTGGCATTTTGCAAAGAATGTTGTTTAATTGACTCACAAAGCCTAAAACTTTATCCAAGATTTTGTTTATTGGAAACCCAAGTGACAAACTACGATAGAAATACCCATTTGAATGATTGAATCTCTGATAATTTTCATGAATATCACAATCATAAATTAAAAACTAATAAAAAAAGCAACCAAAACAATGAACCGTGAAGGTCAAAAAATTCATCCAAGCATGAATTTTCTAGTCAATTCTCGCTGCTACACATGTGAAGCTATGTTGGTGCACTTGTGTCTGTACTTTGTCTGTATTCGGTCTGTATGTAAACGATGTCCAAAGTTAGTCTGTAAGTTGACCAAGTCAACTATCCTCCTAGTTTGACTTGGCCAACAGATAACATATGTTTGATATGTGTGTCGATGTCGAAGGATAGACTCGAAGGATTCTGTTGATCCTTCGAGGTGATCGAAAGATAGGCTTCGAACAATAGACCTCGAAAGGTGATCTTTCGAGGTCCTTGCTAATCCTTCGAAAGCTTTCTATCCGAAAGATGATCCTTCGGACCATCTATCGGATCCTTCGACCAGGCATCATGAGCTGGGTATATATATACCCATGCAGTGTAGTGTGAAAGGCAGATGCACACAGACAAGAGTTAGAGAGCTTGAGAGCATTCTGCTGGAAACACACACACACACTTGAGAGTTTACATCTTTGGTTTTGTAAACATTGTGCTTGTAACCGGAACCTTCATACGTATTAATACAGTGGTGTTAATCGGTGAAATCTTGTGTGCTTGTTTCTCTACTTGCTTCATCCCGGTTTGCCTACTAGCTTGGATTCCGCACTTGCTAGTAGGTTAGTATAACAAGGTTTAGGTTCGTTATCCTCCGCGAAAAGGGACCTACAAGTGGTATCAGAGCCTCGCTCTTTACCTTGTTTAAAACCGGTTTGATCGAGTTCTTTGGTGTGTTTGGACACTTGGTTTAGCACTCGTTTTTGGCAGTTTCCTTGCATTTTGAAACTGAAAAACGGATACTAAACCTATCGGGAGTGTTCGGGGTCGGTTTGGGTAACATAAAAATCGTTTTTGTGAAACTTTGAACTTTCCGGCCATACTTCCGGTTTGTCTCCGGTGACTGAACTTGAAGATAAGGTTGCCTATTTTGGTAAAATTTTTGAAAGTCAAATTGTTTGGTGAAAAGTTGGTGGCAGAACATCCTTTCTGCCGAAAGTTGGTACACCAACCTGTCACTTTTCTCACCAACCCATCTGTACTTTTGTCAGTGTGTCAGCCGTCGAAAGATAACTTTCGAGCTCGAAGGATCATCCTTCGATCAAGGAGATTCGAAAGATAACCATCCTTCGAACATCTTTCGAAGTCAGTGTGTTATCCTTCGAGTCAAGGAATCTTTTCGATAGATACATCCTTCGAGTCACTGTTCATTACGAAAGATAAGGATCCTTCGTGTTGGGTGAATCTTTCAAGGTTATCTTTCGAGATTATTGTTCGAGCCATCAACAGTGATCCTTCGAACACTGTTGATTCTTCGAACAGTTGTCATCCTTCGAGGCCTGTGTTCGAAACATAAGGAGAATCTTTCGAAATCATCCTTCGAAAGATAAGGACCCTTCATATAGTCAATCCTTCGAAGTCAATCCTTCGAAGTCTTTGTTCGAAACTCAACAAGGATCTTTCGAACCTTGTTGATCATTCGAACAAGTATTGATCTTTCGAACAGGTTGTATCTTTCAGTTCATATCTGTTTTACACTTTAACAGTTTGTGGTGTGTAGGTTTGGTATATATATAATTGATCAAAATGAGTTGCACAAGTCCTTGGGATTGGAGTACGGATCCACAACCAGATCTGAAACAGATGTCGATGGCTGAATATATGACGAGTGCCATTCCAAAACAACAACAATCAATAAGTTCATGTCAATGGGCTTTGGTATCCAATCAAAGTCAAAGTCTTCAGAATCTTCTGATTAGTGAGAGTGAAACAGGCAGTAACAATCGTCCACCAAAGCTGAACCACATGAACGATTTTCCGTCATGGAAGGGCCGCTTTCACACATATGTTCAAGGACAAAGCACCGACCTTTGGATGTGTTTTGTCAATGCATTCAATGAAAGTCTTGAAAGTAGAGCATCCACTTCAGAAGGTTACGCCAACATGCTTGAAAATGACAAGAAGGCTTATGAATTGGAGAAAAAGGCCTATGCCATACTTACTCAAGCACTCAACAAAGACATCTACCATCAGTTTTCATATTGCAAGACCACGAAAGCATTGTGGGATGCCTTAGTTGCTAGAGGAGAAGGCAATGCAGCTGCTCGAAAGTCTAGGCATGATTTGTTGAAGAAAGAATTTGAATCTTTTCAGTTTTTGGAAAACGAGACTCTGAATGATATGACCACACGTTTCTATCATTTGATTAGTGAAATGTGTGCTTATGGGGTGGCAGCTACTCAACAAGACATGGTGAATAGGTTTGCTGACGCCCTACCCCCAAAATGGAGTTCGTTTATTGAGTTGTTGAAGCATACTAAAGCTCTAGATGAAATCAACATCTACGAGTTCATTCAGAAGCTGGAACATAAAAATGATGAAGAAATTAGAAAAGCAAGGCGTGCTCCAGCTCCTCAGAATACAGAAATGTATCTTCCAGGATTCGATGCTTTGGCAAGATCCGCTGCAGCTCAGCAACAGCAACCTAAGCTGCAGACTGCATTTGTGTCCAATACAAGTTCAAGTTCCTTTCCATTTCCTCAATCAACAGCTGCTCCACCACAACCTCAATTCGATCCGAGGTCCTATATTCCTGTTCCAACACAGCCACAACCACAACCTCAACAACAACAACAGCAAGCTCACTATACAAGCAATCCTCAACCTCAACCCCAAAGTCATCACACAATCCGAGTCGACAACTCAAATCTTTCACACCTTAGCATTGAAGTTGCTAAGGAACATATGGAAATTATCAACACCATGGTCAGTGCTTACTGTGGTTTGGTAGCTGGTCAGCTTGGAAACATCAACATGACCAATGAAGATTATGATCAGATCGACAAGGAAGAAATGGAGTTGATGGATATTAAATGGGCTTTTGCTAGTGCGGTTAGAAGGGCAAAAGATTTCATGGCGCGAACTGGAAGAACTTCGTTGGAAGGAAAGAAAAACACGAAGTATGGGTTTGATATTAATGCCGTCACGTGCTTTAACTGTGGCGAGAAAGGGCACTTTAAACGTGAGTGCACTCGACCAACAAAACACGGCAATCACAACCCGTTCAGAAACCAGACTAATGTGAATGCCCAACAAGAAAACCGTGAACGGAGGATGGTGGCAGTGAATAACAATCAGGGACAGCCTGGAGCTACCAATCACAATCGGGCTTTGGCTGTTCAAGCTGATGAAGGATGTGACTGGTCAGTGCAGTTTGGTGAAGGTGATCAAGGAAGTGGAACTGCATTGTATGCTAAAGTCATCGAGCAGGTTCATAAAGAAGAATCTTCTGGGAGCGATGACAGTTCTGGTTATTCTGGCAGTTCGGATGAAGAAGGCTCTGTTTCTGGGGATAATCACTCAGAGCCTGATGTGAATGAGGAAGGAGATGATGATATACAGGAGCTACTGAATGAAGCTGATGAGCTTAAATGTCAGAAATCAATTCTGATTAGGAAGGCTGCTGCTACATCAACGGAAATGGAAAAGCTATTCTCTGAAGATGGAGCTTTTTCTTTTCAAACTGCCTTTATGGCAAATGGTTCAGCCTCTACTAGTCAGGTAACTTCTGAACCTCCTGCTCCTAGTATTTGTAAATCATGTGCAGAGATGAAGCTTGAATCAGAAAAGCTTCATAGTCATAATCAGAATTTGGTTATTGAACTGTCAAAATGCCAAGAGGCAAACATGGCTTTAACCCGGAATGAAAAAGAATTTAAATCTGTAATAGAAACATTAAAGAAAAATGTGTCCGAGGTTAACAAAGTAGTTTACCACAAACAAGTAAGTATAAATGAATACATTAACCTTGTGGAAGAAACTAAGAAGCAATTAGCCATTGCCCAATGCAAGCATGATGCGATCAAACAGAAATTGGATAGTTATTCTAACTCCCGATTTGTGCTTGATCACATCATAGACGTTCAACAACTGAAAGGTAACGTGAAAGGTGTAGGGTATAAGGCGTGTCCACCCCCTTTGATGGACAACTATACCAAGATGCCCGATGAAGAGGAAATGCCTCGGTATGAACCCAGTGTGCCTTTGAACTTTGAGGAATTTTCTACTGGCCTAGGGTTCAAATCGGACAGTTCTTCAAACACAGCCCCTAAGGAACAAGAAACTTCACCATCCATTAAACAAAGTCCTCCAATTATCGAGGACTATGAGACATCGGATGATGAATCAGAAGTGGCTGTAAGTGATCAGGATAAATCACTTAGCAAGATGAAAGGAGTAGATATTCCACGAGAGAATCACATCCTTTGTGATCCTGATACTCCTGAGGCTTCATCTGTTGAGAAGCAAGTGATTGATCCAGTCAAGGTTGATAAGACAAGTGTGTCTACTGTTAAAAGCAGTAATGTGTTGTACACTTTGGTTGGAGATAATAAAATCTACTCAGATCATGTTTTTCCAATTAAAAATGTAAATAAATCTTTGATTGACAAAGTCTTTGAAGACAATACAAACAAATTTTTGGGAAAAACACTGCCGGGAATTGTGGTAACACAATGTGATCCAATTCCTAAGGCTGAGATTAGGAAACAGTTTGGCAATCAAAAATCTCCAACCACTCAACAACCGACTGCTTCTAAGGGTAAACAACAACAACGAGCTCCAAAGCCAAAGGCTAAGGTTGAATCAAAAGGAGCTCGTTACACGAAGAAAGGAAAAGATGTAAAATTTGTAGCATCAAGAGGTACAGATAAAATTGAGACTTTTGAAAACAAATCAAACACTGATTTTGTACAACAAGTCAAAATTTTGAAACGTAACAGTGATAACAATTACACCCAACACACAAACGGGTGTGATGAAAGAGCAAGTACCTCAGGTTCTACAGGTTCAACATCTGGTAGTCAATCAAGTTCTCCTAAGTCTGTTGAAAGGAGAACTTGTTTCAAATGTGGAGAAATTGGGCACATTATCAGAAATTGCCCAAATGCTCCAAAGAAGAAATTTGTTGAGAAAACTCCACCTGAAACAGTTCACCCTCAACGTCGATCAGTTTCACCTAAACAAGATAAACGAACTGTAAAAGAACAAGAAACTAAACAACGACGTAAGAACATAAAAACTGTTGAACAAGCTTTAAAATCTGAAGTCAAAACAGTTAAAAGGAAACCTAGTTTGTCACAACCTTTAAAATCAGAAACTGTACATAATACACAATCTGGTAAACAAAAACAAGCTAGGAGACCTAAAAGGGGTGCTAGTTCAGGGGGAGTAAATGTGTTTGAAAATCATCAGCAAATCGAGCTCATTATTCGAGATGCTCAGGGACGACCCAAGACCACTAAGGCTTGGGTCCCCATCCTCAACTAATGTGTTCGAATGACATGTGCAGGATGTTCTAGGAGGAACTATTAATAGTCATTGGATTGTTGATAGTGGGGCATCCAGGCACATGACTGGCGACTTACGGCTCCTATACGACGTGAGAAATATCAGAGGAGGGTATGTTGCTTTTGCGGGTGATAAAGGCGGGTACATCACTGGAGAAGGAAGTATCTCCAATGGTATCGTGTGCTTTGATAAGATCAATTATGTGAAGCAAATTGATCACAATCTTCTCAGTGTGTCGCAAATCTGCGATAAAAATTCTCAGTGATTTTTGATGATGCTGGCTGCTATGTGCTGAAACCTGGATTCAAAATTCCACAAGAATGGGTTCTCTTATCGGCTCCGAGAGTTAATGATCTTTATATTCTCGACATGAGCCAGGCGATTACAACATCTGCACAAGTTACTTGTTTTGTCTCAAAAGCCACAGAAAAGGAGTCTATATCTTGGCACAGAAGAATGGGACACATTCACTTGAGAAAAATGAACCATTTGGTGAAAAATAATCTTGTGAATGGTGTGCCTGTGAGAAGTTTTCATTTGCAAGATATCTGTGTCTCGTGCCAAAAGGGGAAGCAAACAAAGAAGTCTCACCCCTTGAAGAAAATCAACACTGTTAGCATGCCTCTCGAACGTCTTCATATGGACCTTTTTGGACCTATGAAGCACAAGACAACGTTTGGTGATGCTTATTGTTTAGTAGTTACTGATGACTACTCTAGATTTTCTTGGGTATCTTTTATGGCACACAAAAGTGAAACTCCTGGCATCCTCAAGGATCTTCTTACAATGTTGGAGAATCTCTATACGTTGAAAGTGAAAAGGATCCGAAGCGACAATGGAACTGAATTCAAGAATCAAGTTATGGATGAGTTTTGTATTTCTAAAGGCATTCTTCATGAGTACAGTTCTCGTTATACTCCACAACAAAATGGTGTCGCTGAGAGGAAGAATCGAACTATTATTGAAACTGCAAGAACAATGTTAGTAGAGTCGGAACTCCCTATTCAATTCTGGGGGGAGGCTGTATCGGCTGCATGCTACACGTTGAACAGAGTTCTTACAGTTAAGAGACATGGCAAGACTTGCTTCGAACTCCTTCAGAGAAGGAAACCGGATCTTTCTTACCTTGAACCGTTTGGTGCTCCTTGTACTATGATTGAGCCGGATGGAAAGTTTGGTGCAAAAGCTATCGAGGGTTTCTTTCTTGGATATGCTACTCCGAATTTCCGTGTTTGGAATCTAGCTACTAAAAAGATTGAGCTTTGGAGCGAAGTTAGGGTTCAAAGGTACACGAGTCCTGTTAGGGCTCCGGGTGATCCGTGGATGTTCGATTATGATGGGCTATTTGACTCCTTTAATCTGCCAACCTTTGATGAAGAATCAGCAGCGGCTCGGATGTTGTTGGAAAGTGACAACGCTGCTGTCTCGCCATTGGTCAGACCTATTGTTGTTGACCCTCAAGCTTCTTCGTCAGTCAACAATATGGTTCAAAATGAGGTTTTTGAAGATGCTGCTGATTATAATGACTCTTCTGAAGATGATGAATATCATGATGCAGCCGAAGGATCTTCAGCTCCAGCTGCTCCTGTTCAAGGTGCCTCTGGTGACACACCTCATACGCAGAATATAGATACTGCTGAAGGGAATGCATCCACTTCTACCCACATTCCAGGTGTAGAGTTGGTTGTTGATCTTAATCTGAATAATTTGGGTATCAATGCTCGTGTGCCAGATAATCCTGAAATGAGGATTCATGATACCCATCCCCAGCAGAATATCATAGGAGATGTCCATCGCGGTGTGCAGACGCGTAATCAGCTGAGAAACAACCGGAATGCTGGTTTGTATTCAGCTATACGAGAATCTGGCCAACAGAATGACTGGTCCTTCGCGTGTTACGTGTCACAAGAAGAACCAAAGTCGTGGAAAGAAGCATTGAAAGACAGTGCCTGGGTTGAAGCCATGCAGGAAGAATTACAGCAATTTCACAAGCTGGGTGTTTGGAAGCTTGTTGAAAAGCCTGAGAATTACAAGAAGATTGGCACTCGATGGGTCTTCAAATGCAAGAAAGACGACCGTGGAGTGGTTATTCGGAACAAAGCTCGTTTAGTCGTTCAAGGTATTCGTCAGATAGAGGGGATCGACTACAACGAAGTCTATGCACCAGTTGCACGTCTGGAAGCTATTCGGATCTTTCTGGCTTATGCCTCATTCAAAGGATTCAAGGTTTACCAGATGGACGTCAAAAGTGCATTTCTACATGGTGTGGTTGAAGAAGAGGTATATGTCGAACAGCCTCCAGGTTTTGAAGATCCTGTCCATCCCGATCGGGTTTGGTTGCTCAACAAAGCTCTCTATGGTCTTCATCAAGCGCCACGAGCTTGGTATGCAACCTTATCTACATATCTGTTGGAGAACGGTTTTCGAAGAGGTCTTATCGATTGTACTCTCTTCATCAAAGAACAAGATGGAGATCTTCTTTTGGTACAGGTATATGTTGATGACATTATTTTTGGTTCTACTAATGATGTTTTGTGTAGGAATTTCGAGCGCATCATGCAGGATAAGTTCGAGATGAGTGCTATGGGGGAAATGAATTTCTTTTTGGGCCTACAAGTGCAACAAACGGAGTCTGGGATATTCATCCATCAGACTAAATATGTTGGAGACATCTTGAGCCGGTTCCAGATGTCCGATGCAACGCCCGTTGGTACCCCATTGCCAACTAATCACGGAATAACTCCTGATTTGAAGGGTGAACCTGTTAGCCCTTCATACTATCGCGCGATGATCGGATCCCTTATGTACCTCACAGCATCAAGGCCAGATATAATGTACCCAACCTGCCTACTTGCCAGATATCAAGTTAATCCGAAGGCCTCACATCTTGCAGCTGTCAAAAGGATTTTTCGTTATTTGAAGGCTTACCCCGACACCGGTCTGTGGTATCCTAGGGATAATAACTTTGACTTGGTCGCATTCAGTGATTCTGATTTTGGCGGATGTAAAATCGACGGCAAATCCACAACGGCTGGATGTCAGTTTTTAGGAAATCGCCTAGTCACATGGCAGTGCAAGAAGCAGACGTGTGTAGCTACATCAACATGCGAAGCTGAATACATTGCTGCCTCAAGTTGTTGTTCACAAGTTCTTTGGATCCAACAACAATTGCGGGACTACGGTTTTGAATTCCAAACTACTCCTATATACGTTGATAATTCTGCTGCTTTAGATATCACTAAAAATCCTGTGCAGCATTCAAAGACCAAACACATCGAAATCAAATATCACTTCATACGTGATTGCTTTGAGAAAAGGCTAATCGATGTTGTTAAGGTCCACACCGATGACCAACGTGCCGACTTATTTACCAAAGCTTTTGACAAATCTAGATTTGACTTCTTATTATTGGTAAACGGCATTAAGGTCAAGCAAGAGTAAACCAACATCGGAAAATCATTTTTGTAAATATCTTTGTGTGTTTTTAAATTTATCTTAGTTTATTGATTTTAGGGGGAGTAAATTCAAAAAATCGGAAAATACAAAAACACCGAAAAATTTCAAAAACACAAAAACAATAGAAAAACAAAAATGAGTTTCCTGGCGAGCAAAAGAGAAAATGATAGTACATCAGTGGTCTATCCAAACCTCTTTAAACCTTAAATGCAAAACGATAAGCAGCTCTATATAAGATGTATCGGTAGGCTCACAATCATTTTAAAGTGTGCAGGGTGATATAAATCTTAATCGACTGAAGACCAGGTGGGAACCATTCATTGGCATATGGTCTTAGTACCGAAATTTCGTTTGATAGATTGCCGAGGTTCTGAGATATTCGGTCTTTATGCTGCTTATCATCTGGGTATCATGGTTGTATCTTTTACCGAAAAATAACGGGGACGCAAGTCTAGATCTTCCATGATACTATACATACGTGTACATATTACATACTGCATTCGACCTCAATAAGTGATAAACAATCACATGTCCAAATCAAATAAGTGATAAAATATCACATTTATCCGGGTGTCAAGTTCGTCTCTCTGCTGTACGGAAGTACTGACCTGTTCACGGACTTGCACCTGTGCCCTCATGCATACGAAAATCAAGTTCCTCATCAATAAGTGATTATATCACATAGGGCTTGTTTTCAATTCAAAATAAGTGAGTATCTCACATTTTATACGGTCAAACAGATGATAATCGGTATACTCACCGGTAAGATGAACTCTCGTGCATACCTTGATACGGGAATGTGTCGTGATGTGGATGAACACCGGTTGGTAAGTATAAATCATACCTTAACGTATCCCCTCGCCATGATTACATCTGATAAGTTTGAGCTTAAGTGGATAACAATACCGATAATTGTTATAGGATGCTTATCTTAATGTTAACTAACTGAACAACAAGAGTGTTTTGGCATGACCGTATACTGATATGATTCTCTTACCCTCGAAACTCGCAAAAAGAATGTTTGTATATATTTATTTACTGCTTAACCCTTATTGTTCTTCTTTTAAACAGTTTCGTCGTTTGGTGCATATCAGCACGACATTAGCGGTGATGTCGTTTGATAACACTCAAAGGATTTTAAATTGTTGTCTTTTACTTTCAAAAATACCAAAAAGATTTTAGGTGTGTTTTAATATAAACTTTATAAAAGCCAAAAAGATTTTACTTCTACTTTATTTTCGATCGTACGATGTTGGAGCTCGAGTCTTCGTTACCTGAAACCTGACTGAAAACCAAACTGACTAAATCTTCATAAACGGTCGAAATTTGCATGGTTTTGAAAGTTAAAGACTTAAATTGAAAAAATTTATTAAACTTTCAAACTGTCGGACGGTGTTTGATTGTGACATGGTCATTCGTGTGTCATTTGCTTATACTATGTTCCAAGCAGTTGTTCTCATTACGCGTTTAGATTTCTTGCATGTGCAGATTCTAAAGGCTAGGAGAACATGGTCGATGACAAGCTTTGGAATGAAGACACGACGAGAAGGCGCTCAACTGATGAAGATGATCGAGTAGCCGCTGACCATCCTCAACACCACAAGGATCTCACTTCATAAAGATAAAGTCCATTCACGAGCATAACTCAAGGGGGAGCTTATGTTAAGGGGGAGTTTGTCAACACACTTCCTACATGATACGGGTAGTTTGTTGATACACTCTCTGCTTTCAAGACGTGAAGACTTTGAAGATCCTCCGACATTGAAGACTTGAAAGGACATCAGAGTTTTGGTAACTCGAAGACCAAAGACCGTCGAAGTTCAAGACGAGTTTGCAACTATAGAAGATAAAGACAAAGCTACAGCCAAGGGGGAGTTTGTTGGTGCACTTGTGTCTGTACTTTGTCTGTATTCGGTCTGTATGTAAACGATGTCCAAAGTTAGTCTGTAAGTTGACCAAGTCAACTATCCTCCTAGTTTGACTTGGCCAACAGATAACATATGTTTGATATGTGTGTCGATGTCGAAGGATAGACTCGAAGGATTCTGTTGATCCTTCGAGGTGATCGAAAGATAGGCTTCGAACAATAGACCTCGAAAGGTGATCTTTCGAGGTCCTTGCTAATCCTTCGAAAGCTTTCTATCCGAAAGATGATCCTTCGGACCATCTATCGGATCCTTCGACCAGGCATCATGAGCTGGGTATATATATACCCATGCAGTGTAGTGTGAAAGGCAGATGCACACAGACAAGAGTTAGAGAGCTTGAGAGCATTCTGCTGGAAACACACACACACACTTGAGAGTTTACATCTTTGGTTTTGTAAACATTGTGCTTGTAACCGGAACCTTCATACGTATTAATACAGTGGTGTTAATCGGTGAAATCTTGTGTGCTTGTTTCTCTACTTGCTTCATCCCGGTTTGCCTACTAGCTTGGATTCCGCACTTGCTAGTAGGTTAGTATAACAAGGTTTAGGTTCGTTATCCTCCGCGAAAAGGGACCTACAAGCTAACTACCACATATCCTCTAAATATAATCAAGTAAATAGATAGCAAAATAAAATCGTGAATACTACAGTTTTAATGAATTTTAGATGATGACATCATACCGTTCAACTTTGACAACCATACCTCCGCCGCCATCGTTGCCTTTGTAACCGGTCCTAACACAACCCTCATATCCTTCACCACCGGCGATCAAATCGTATTACCTGCAAAAAGAAAATGGCTTCATGTTAACTCCAAATTTAACCTAATTTGAAGAACTGTTTGACGAATTCGCAAAAACACTCAATTCAAATGAAAAACTGGAAGCAGATCCAGCAAGATTTCGAATATTCAAAACTAATTATCAGTGTTTGAAGGAAACCTAAACGACGCCGTGTCTCCACAACCTCCTCTGACTCTCTCTCTCTCTAACTCTCTACAGTATGTTTTCTCTCTCTTCTCTCTTGCTTATACAAAACAGACCTATGAAGAAAGGGTTTCAAAAACTTAAATGGTAAATCAGAATCAACTAACAAACCTTCCAAACAGCTAAAAGTTTGCAAACGTTAATGTATTTTAGTGACACATTTAGCCTAGGCATGTGTATGTAACTATCCTTCAAGTAACCTAGGGTTTATCTAATCAGCATAAAACCTAATTTTAACTTTCGATTGCAATTTCACAAACACAAACATAAACAACACTTAATCGACCTAACATCATACACGAATTCAAACACCTGAGAGGGCGAGAGATTGTAACCTGCGTGATGGATTTGGTGAGAGCGTATGGAAGAAGAGAAGAAGGATGACATTTATCGTGACGAAGCTTGTAACGACTTTCGGGAGTTTTGAAGAAGTTTTTGAGACCGAGAGATTGAGCGGCGATGTTAGAGGAAGAAGTGGATGGTGCTGCGACGGTGGTGGTGGTGGAAACAGCGGCTTCGTTATTGATCATGGTAGCGTTGACTGATGATGATCGGAAGGAGAAGGGTCATGACAATGAAGAGATCCATTGCCGCCGTGCTCCGCCGGTAGCTCCGCCTCCCTCTCTATGTCTGATATCTCAATCCACATGTGTAAGGCTGATGTAAACGCAACACATATGTGGGGAAAAAAAGAAAAATCAAAGTTTATTTTTGAAACACTCCCTAAGCACAATGTACAAGTAATGATGCCTTAAAAAGTTGCTTATTTATAGGGTGGATAATGACGCCATTGACCAGCACTAGACAACCGCTTTTCCTCAACCTGAACCTTAAAGAGATCAATGGAGGAGCACAACCATTTCTAAATCATCCACTACCACAACCACCTTCCTAATGGAGGAGTTGGTCTGCTGCCACGATCCGCTTTCCAAACGGGCTGGAAAAAAAATTTAAAAGTGAACTGAGAAACCAATGTAGTGACCTACATGACACAATTCAATAATAGTTTTAAGTATTTCACATGCGATTCAACAAAGGCGATTAAAGCACATGAGAGAAGTAGAATTCGTGCCAAATTGCAATTCAACAATAACATTTAGAATCGTGCGATTAAAACAATGGGAAAAACGTTATTGAAGAAGCATAAATGCATAATACCTTTTACCTTGATGCATTCAACAAGAATTCCTAAATCGTTGTCATTGAAAGAAATAATTCTTCCCGTGTTCTAATTTTAGGCCAATTTGTTTTTTCTATCTCAAAATTATTGATTCATCTAATGGTTTCAAGTTATGGTTTAATTTTGTAGTTCTTCAATTAGGATTTTTTTCTTTTCCAAGTCTTTACTCCGAAGTTCTAGTGTGGGTTTGAACATTTATTTATATACCTTAAAACCCTTAATAGAACGTATCCAGTAGAATCTCACTTAGAGCAGAGGTGTTAATAGGGTCTTGTGAGGGTGAGATAAGGCAAAGTTTTCTCCTATTTAAGGAGATAAAGAGGTTGCTCGCTAAATAATCAAGATAATATAATATACCTTAGATTACTAAATAATCCAGATAATATATTATATAACTAGAAGAATCAAACCAACAACCATACATTTGTGGGTAAACTACATTTGTGACAACCCGAACTTTCAAGGCAAGTAACGCTCCATCTTTTGATCCTTACTCTTCGTTATCTTCCTTTAATGCGTTAAAACATTCTATTCGTATAGCCCGCAATAGATTGATCGGTACACTAATTTAATAACTAAGGTATAACGCAATGGATCGCGCCTTAACTGGGCCACATCTTCATGATCGAGCCCAATGCACCACTCATGTTACTTCAATCTTGGCAGCCCATTTATTTAAATATAACCTTGGCCCAATATACCAATAGAGGTATGGCAAAGAAAATCGGCCCACTGTGGAATCATTTACAACCGGCCCAACTTCCTTGCTTGAATAATCAGCCCAACACTTTTATCTTTATAGGTTCATGTATACGTATCCTAATCTAAATCAAACTCTGATTAAGTTTATAACTATAACAAACCCTACGCTATTATCAATAAACAACCATACGCCCTAGTCTCCCTCTGATCGCACATAGCAGAGCTTCGGTGAACTATCATCTTGTCATCCAAGAATTCGGTTAGTATTAGCATAACTTACTCTATTTTGTTGGCCAATAACTTACAATATTGCATGGGTTAATAGTTGCGTGATGATCTGTTCTTGATGTATACATGTAATCGGCCGAATGTTATAGGGATCATAATCTAGGGATCATGTGAGTCTGATAATTGTTGTTATTCATGTGCAATATGTTAATGAAACCGATCTTGTCCCATGTGAAAGTGTACTGTTTGATTAATAACCATGTGTGTGTTGTTTAGAAAGTGGCGGCCATGTTTTCCACAAAATAATAGCTTATCCTGTACATGTGACCTTTTTGATTTGTTGATCATCTAGTGGACCGAGTGAAGGCCCAATGAGGAGAGCCCATTAAATAAAAGGTCCAATGGGTGATGAACACATATTAACATGATAAGTAACAGTTTCGGCCATGTATGTGTGTGTGTGCTGTTTTGAAAGCCTAGGCAATTAGATAGGGACCTTTCATAATTGGCGGCTACTGTTTTGATATTATACATGTGACTTTTGATGAGTTGGGTGGAAAGGCCACATGTGTTGATCGGTTATAGGGCCGAGCAAAGGTTCAATAAGGGGCGCCCATGTATAGTCTTGTCTAATCAAAACACATGAGTATTTTGAGGTGGTGATTTGATATTGATTTTAAGGATGATTGTGTCTGCACATGGAACTTGTACCATTAACTGCGCATACCGTACACCTATTTTAAATTGCACACCATTTATATATTATACACCACTTTTGGGATCAAACAACACTCATGGGCCGCACCTCTTCTCTGATATGTGTTATTGGGTTTAATGTATTGATTTGGGCCGCACAGTTGGTTAAGTGGGTTACATTATGACAAACGATTTCATAAATAATATGAGGTATGGGATTGATAGGTTGAATACATGACGAACCGGATGGGACTATATATTAACCGGATGGACTTGGGCCATCCGGATCGGTTCTATAGTGTTAAGGGCAATCCGGTTAGGGTTAGATAACCGGATTGGGATTGTTGATTGGATCGAACCTTGTAACTTGATTGAGCTACGCGATACTGTGTACTATTGAATAATCATTGTTCTTGCTTGAATTGTTGCTTAACTGTTATACGTGCCATACGTGACAACCATTGATGTGATCTATGTGTAAACAAACTGTAAAACTGATCATTACCAAACACTCTTCTAGGTCGCGAGTATTGAATAAATTAACAAGTCGTTGTCTAAACCGAGCAAACCTAAGGTGAGTTCATTGCATTTTTCTCAAGCATGCGTCCCGGTGGTTTGGGACAACTGGTAAACATTTGGAAGGGAAACATTGGGTAAACAACTTAATCGGTTTTGGTTATTGAACATGGGGTTGATCATCTGATTGCCTGGAGGGCAATGGAGGTATTTAGTTGATAGCGCTATTAGGTGGGAAACCTCACACCGAGCCGTAAGGACGGGCGTGAACTAATTATCTGGGTATGGCTATGGTTGTTAGAGGCACACTCCTCGGATACATATGGGCACTCTCCCTAGGGTATCTAACGAAGGCAACATAGCAATCGGTTGTTAAGGGGTACCCACTCCCCGGATACACATGGGCACATTCCCTAGGGTATCTAGCATGAGCAACATTGTATCGCAGCATTAAATTGCATTAACATACATATGGTAACATAACTTGTTAACAAAACCTTGAACTCACCAGCGTAGTCTGACACACTTGTTTACATGCTTGTAGGTAATTACTGAAGGAACTTGGGGACTTGCTGTCTGATGCTGCTGGAGTGGTTATGGTCATGATAAACATTTATATTGATTGGGTTTCGACACATTTATACATTTATACTTTTATGCTTCCGCTCAATACTTTGGTTTTGGTTTAACTTTTCAAACGATACATTTCTTTCAATTGGGTATTTCAATACATTATAACTTGTGTTTGATATGATTGGTGGCTCTTTGTTGGATCGTTGCACCTCCAATAGGGACATACCCTAGGTGGTAATTTGGGGGTGTGACAGTTTGGTATCAGAGCCACTGGTTATAGAGAACTCGGTTTTAAAAATGTTTTCATAAAACCAGACTATAACCGAATTGATCCAAACGATGACCATGACACTCAGCTTCAGACTGCAAGGTTCGTTCCTCCTTAGCTTATGCTTTATATGCCTAGTAAAACGTAACTATATTTATAGCATGCGCGATACGACATGGTAGGCATCATGACACATTGTTAGTGTAACATAACACTTGCATCTAGTAAATTCTAATCTTGTTGGTAGTGCTTATTTTGTGTTGATTGGGGTGGAAGAAACTTCAAACATAAGTTAAGAAGCATTGAGAGGAGCATGCAAACCGCCTTATTATCATGGGTGCACACATAATAATAACGCGTGGTGCATGCAAATCCCAATGAGGCTTAACGAGTGTAAGAGGGGTTCTTCCCTGTTTGTGTATGAACATGGTAGTTAATCGTTCTTAACGTGATAAACCTGAACACTTTCCTCGTTTTCGACCCCTAAATTAGTTCATTTCCATATATGGAAACATGAGTGGACGAGGTAACAGACGTAGCAACTGTTGATTGAAACCTTGTGTGCTTACTCTTTTATGTCATTCTTTTTTTCCCTTTTCTGCGTTAATACCCTCTTTTGGTACGTTGTGAGTGTGCATTCTTTCGTTTAACTTGTGTTACGTCATCAACTCGACAGCCATGTCTGCACCGTCCGCATCTTTCGACCAATCCCGGGCGCCAGGGAAGGCACCCGCTGCTACTCACTCACCCCCGCGTCAGATGGAGACGCGTGCTGCTTATAGGAAGAGACTCGCACAAGGCGGGGAGTCGTCCTCCCGACCTACGCATGCACTACCAGTTAACTCCCTCAGCGCTCAGGCCGAGTCGGCTGTGAGTAAGGCCCTCCGAGATTATAACCAGATTCTAATAGGACAAAACCAAGTCTTAATGGAGCAAAATCAGAAATTACTAAGAAAGGTTGATACCCTAGGAGGGCGAGTGGAAGCTCAAGAGAAGCAGATACAGGAACTTAATAGGAGAACTACTGACTTGAAGGCAGAAGCCCTAAAAGGGCGTGAGGTACAAGGTCTGATACTGAGAGACGCTCGAGTGGATCATGAAAGGCTTAACTCGCATGCCGAAAGGATAGGTATGATGGATTGGAGGGTCCATCAGTTGGAGGAAGCCCGCTTCGCACCTGAACCCGAGCCAGCCCCAGTCCCGGCACCTCCCGAACCAGAGGCGGAAGAGTCTGATGAAGAGCCCGAAGAGGAGGAAGAAGAGCCAGAGGAGGTCTCGGATAATGACGGAGACGATGATGATGGTAGTGACCTCGGGGATGGTGACGTGGACGACTGACTCGTCTTTCAATCGTTTATCTAGTTATTTTTGTTGATGCAGATTTTGTGTCCGATGCTTGTCGAATAGATTAGTTTTATTTTATGCTGAATTTGTAATAGTTAGTGAAACGGTCAAACGAACGTGTATAGACCCGCTCGTTTGAAGTGGTCAAACGAGAGGGTTGTTGGTTTGACTGTGTGTGTGTGTTGCTAGACAAAGTTGCTGTGTTGTTATTGGTGTCGAAGGATAAGGCATCGAAGGATTATGAATATCCTTCGATGCGCTCGAAAGATACCCATCGAAGGATGGACCTCGAAGGATATCATTCGAGGTATGTGTGTATCTTTCGAAGACTGTCTGATCGAAGGATGATGTTTCGACCAGTCAGTCTGATCCTTCGACCTACAGCCTGTGTTTTGGTATAAATACCAACACTTTGTCATTTGCAACACAAGAGTGAGAGCACAAGTGTGTGCTAGAGAGTGAATGGAGGTCTGAGACCTCACCGGGAGAAATCACCACTTGGTTTCTCCCCGGATGTATACTTCTTTGGTATTAGTTCGGTTGTCATGTAACCGGGCCGACTTGTAATGTTTACTACCGGATTAATACAAAGTTTGTTTGTTATCATCTCTCTTATCTCTTCCATCTTTGAACATAAACATAAAATCACGGTTTTGATCCCGAAACCTGGACCTACAATTGGTATCAGAGCCATGGTGCCCGATTTAGTAAAACTAACCGTTTACTAAGTCACATGTGCTCTAGATCTGTGATTTTTGTGGGTTTTTGTTCAAGATGTAAAAAGGTGAAAATGAGAAAAACCCAGATCTGGACCCGGAAATCCAGATCTGTGCTAAACCGGGTGTTGGGTTTTATGTTTTTCTCCTAAATCTTCAAGTTTCCATCATCAAAAACTGTATACAAAGTGTTTTCGTCAGATCTGCAGATGAACAGTCCTCCGTGTTCTTGATGTTCTTGACAGCTTCAAATTTCGAAAGATGCTGTTTGTCCATCGAAAGATTGAACAGTTTTTCGAAGGATGAAACAAAATTCAAATTTCAAATTTTCATGCTTCGAAATTTGCGAAAGTTGGTCACCTACCACATCAACTTTTCACCAACCTGTCATACTTTCTGTCCTTGTGTCAGAACCATCGAAAGATATCTTTCGATCTCGAAAGATCATCCTTCGAACAAGGAGATTCGAAAGATGAACAGGAGTGCTCGAAAGATCATCAGTTCTTCGAAGGATCAAAAAGACTTCGAAGGATCAACTCTGAAGTGTACGAAGGATCAGCCATGTCCAACTTCGAAAGATGCTCGAAAGATATGTGACATGCGCTCGAAAGACTTACGAAAGATCATCTTTCGAAGCTGTCTTGGTGTTTATCTTTCATTTGATGCAGATGTTTCGAAGGATCCAGATGTTGTGGAATTTTATGAGCTCAGACAGTGTGTTGGGGTTAATCATTTAATTCACTTGGAGTCGGGTCGGGTGTTCGCAAGGATTATTCAAACCGGGCTTCAAAGTTTCAACATCAAAATTCGTACTGGCTTTGGGAACACGCGGGGTGATGCAGCATGATGAACACAAGAGATGATGAAAACTTGATGTTTGAAAAATTGTGGGGTAGTCACGGTTACCAATGCAATGAAAAAAAAAATGGTAACGTGACTATTATGGGCCAAACACAACAGTTCCGCTTGGTGGAGGGAATTGGTGAATATTTGACGACAGTTTCTTTGAAGTGGAAAGAATCTGTTAAGGTTTAGAGATTTTTCCAAAGAAATGGGGGGATAAAAATTTTCATTTGTTGAATTTCTTCGGTAAAATTCTAAACGCAATCTCAGGTGGTAGAGTTTATGATCTTCTAGTGATTCAAACGGTTCAGCGTGGAATGTTTTGCACAGACACTTGAAGATCAAGACTTGATGCAGTTGTTTAAGAATGGAACCTTTATCATATGCCGGTTGGAGTATTGGAAGATCAGCGGAAGATCGGTCAATTGATCCTTTTGAGGAAATTGCACAACACTCAACACGGATACGCGTACTTTGAGGGGGAAATCTTATACAATGAGCATCAGGATACTACTTACCTGGATCATCGGTCAAGGGGGAATTTGTCTACACAGAGAAGATGAATACTTGGCTGAAGATCGATGATTGCAATTACATTTTCAGCATTCGACAGCAACGGACAAGGGGGAATTTGTTGATGCAGATTTTGTGTCCGATGCTTGTCGAATAGATTAGTTTTATTTTATGCTGAATTTGTAATAGTTAGTGAAACGGTCAAACGAACGTGTATAGACCCGCTCGTTTGAAGTGGTCAAACGAGAGGGTTGTTGGTTTGACTGTGTGTGTGTGTTGCTAGACAAAGTTGCTGTGTTGTTATTGGTGTCGAAGGATAAGGCATCGAAGGATTATGAATATCCTTCGATGCGCTCGAAAGATACCCATCGAAGGATGGACCTCGAAGGATATCATTCGAGGTATGTGTGTATCTTTCGAAGACTGTCTGATCGAAGGATGATGTTTCGACCAGTCAGTCTGATCCTTCGACCTACAGCCTGTGTTTTGGTATAAATACCAACACTTTGTCATTTGCAACACAAGAGTGAGAGCACAAGTGTGTGCTAGAGAGTGAATGGAGGTCTGAGACCTCACCGGGAGAAATCACCACTTGGTTTCTCCCCGGATGTATACTTCTTTGGTATTAGTTCGGTTGTCATGTAACCGGGCCGACTTGTAATGTTTACTACCGGATTAATACAAAGTTTGTTTGTTATCATCTCTCTTATCTCTTCCATCTTTGAACATAAACATAAAATCACGGTTTTGATCCCGAAACCTGGACCTACAATTTTTCTTTCAGTTATTTTCGTATAAACAATCATGGTGATTAAAACTTTTGCGAATATTCGATGTAGTGACTTATATGGTTTAATTTGAATGGGTTTCTTATTTTATCGTTTAAAGGATATTTCTTGTACTGAGTCGTCACCTTACCTCTTTTTACCCTTGCACCACAAGAGTCACATCTTTGACTCTACGACAGTTACCTTAATTATGGTAAACCTCTCGCTGGCCTTTGTACTACCCGGTGCCTATTGGTTGATACAATGCCTCTTGTTCGAGTTCGTTGGAACTCAAGGCGTGGACCAGAGTTCACGTGGGAGCGCGAGGACCAGATGAAGCTAAAGTACCCCCCCACCTATTTCCCGAAGATAAAGCAGAGTCAAGCAAAAATGGCGAATCTCGGGGCGAGATTCCTCTTCAAGTTGGGGATGATGTCACAACTGAGCAGAACCCGCAACAATCCTGATTTCTCACTTCGTTCCTCTCACTTGACGCTTGCCAATTTCGGGACGAAATTTCCTTCAAGTTGGGGATGATGTGACAACCCGAACTTTCAAGGCAAGTAACGCTCCATCTTTTGATCCTTACTCTTCGTTATCTTCCTTTAATGCGTTAAAACATTCTATTCGTATAGCCCGCAATAGATTGATCGGTACACTAATTTAATAACTAAGGTATAACGCAATGGATCGCGCCTTAACTGGGCCACATCTTCATGATCGAGCCCAATGCACCACTCATGTTACTTCAATCTTGGCAGCCCATTTATTTAAATATAACCTTGGCCCAATATACCAATAGAGGTATGGCAAAGAAAATCGGCCCACTGTGGAATCATTTACAACCGGCCCAACTTCCTTGCTTGAATAATCAGCCCAACACTTTTATCTTTATAGGTTCATGTATACGTATCCTAATCTAAATCAAACTCTGATTAAGTTTATAACTATAACAAACCCTACGCTATTATCAATAAACAACCATACGCCCTAGTCTCCCTCTGATCGCACATAGCAGAGCTTCGGTGAACTATCATCTTGTCATCCAAGAATTCGGTTAGTATTAGCATAACTTACTCTATTTTGTTGGCCAATAACTTACAATATTGCATGGGTTAATAGTTGCGTGATGATCTGTTCTTGATGTATACATGTAATCGGCCGAATGTTATAGGGATCATAATCTAGGGATCATGTGAGTCTGATAATTGTTGTTATTCATGTGCAATATGTTAATGAAACCGATCTTGTCCCATGTGAAAGTGTACTGTTTGATTAATAACCATGTGTGTGTTGTTTAGAAAGTGGCGGCCATGTTTTCCACAAAATAATAGCTTATCCTGTACATGTGACCTTTTTGATTTGTTGATCATCTAGTGGACCGAGTGAAGGCCCAATGAGGAGAGCCCATTAAATAAAAGGTCCAATGGGTGATGAACACATATTAACATGATAAGTAACAGTTTCGGCCATGTATGTGTGTGTGTGCTGTTTTGAAAGCCTAGGCAATTAGATAGGGACCTTTCATAATTGGCGGCTACTGTTTTGATATTATACATGTGACTTTTGATGAGTTGGGTGGAAAGGCCACATGTGTTGATCGGTTATAGGGCCGAGCAAAGGTTCAATAAGGGGCGCCCATGTATAGTCTTGTCTAATCAAAACACATGAGTATTTTGAGGTGGTGATTTGATATTGATTTTAAGGATGATTGTGTCTGCACATGGAACTTGTACCATTAACTGCGCATACCGTACACCTATTTTAAATTGCACACCATTTATATATTATACACCACTTTTGGGATCAAACAACACTCATGGGCCGCACCTCTTCTCTGATATGTGTTATTGGGTTTAATGTATTGATTTGGGCCGCACAGTTGGTTAAGTGGGTTACATTATGACAAACGATTTCATAAATAATATGAGGTATGGGATTGATAGGTTGAATACATGACGAACCGGATGGGACTATATATTAACCGGATGGACTTGGGCCATCCGGATCGGTTCTATAGTGTTAAGGGCAATCCGGTTAGGGTTAGATAACCGGATTGGGATTGTTGATTGGATCGAACCTTGTAACTTGATTGAGCTACGCGATACTGTGTACTATTGAATAATCATTGTTCTTGCTTGAATTGTTGCTTAACTGTTATACGTGCCATACGTGACAACCATTGATGTGATCTATGTGTAAACAAACTGTAAAACTGATCATTACCAAACACTCTTCTAGGTCGCGAGTATTGAATAAATTAACAAGTCGTTGTCTAAACCGAGCAAACCTAAGGTGAGTTCATTGCATTTTTCTCAAGCATGCGTCCCGGTGGTTTGGGACAACTGGTAAACATTTGGAAGGGAAACATTGGGTAAACAACTTAATCGGTTTTGGTTATTGAACATGGGGTTGATCATCTGATTGCCTGGAGGGCAATGGAGGTATTTAGTTGATAGCGCTATTAGGTGGGAAACCTCACACCGGGCCGTAAGGACGGGCGTGAACTAATTATCTGGGTATGGCTATGGTTGTTAGAGGCACACTCCTCGGATACATATGGGCACTCTCCCTAGGGTATCTAACGAAGGCAACATAGCAATCGGTTGTTAAGGGGTACCCACTCCCCGGATACACATGGGCACATTCCCTAGGGTATCTAGCATGAGCAACATTGTATCGCAGCGTTAAATTGCATTAACATACATATGGTAACATAACTTGTTAACAAAACCTTGAACTCACCAGCGTAGTCTGACACACTTGTTTACATGCTTGTAGGTAATTACTGAAGGAACTTGGGGACTTGCTGTCTGATGCTGCTGGAGTGGTTATGGTCATGATAAACATTTATATTGATTGGGTTTCGACACATTTATACATTTATACTTTTATGCTTCCGCTCAATACTTTGGTTTTGGTTTAACTTTTCAAACGATATATTTCTTTCAATTGGGTATTTCAATACATTATAACTTGTGTTTGATATGATTGGTGGCTCTTTGTTGGATCGTTGCACCTCCAATAGGGACATACCCTAGGTGGTAATTTGGGGGTGTGACAGTTTGGTATCAGAGCCACTGGTTATAGAGAACTCGGTTTTAAAAATGTTTTCATAAAACCAGACTATAACCGAATTGATCCAAACGATGACCATGACACTCAGCTTCAGACTGCAAGGTTCATTCCTCCTTAGCTTGTGCTTTATATGCCTAGTAAAACGTAACTATATTTATAGCATGCGCGATACGACATGGTAGGCATCATGACACATTGTTAGTGTAACATAACACTTGCATCTAGTAAATTCTAATCTTGTTGGTAGTGCTTATTTTGTGTTGATTGGGGTGGAAGAAACTTCAAACATAAGTTAAGAAGCATTGAGAGGAGCATGCAAACCGCCTTATTATCATGGGTGCACACATAATAATAACGCGTGGTGCATGCAAATCCCAATGAGGCTTAACGAGTGTAAGAGGGGTTCTTCCCTGTTTGTGTATGAACATGGTAGTTAATCGTTCTTAACGTGATAAACCTGAACACTTTCCTCGTTTTCGACCCCTAAATTAGTTCATTTCCATATATGGAAACATGAGTGGACGAGGTAACAGACGTAGCAACTGTTGATTGAAACCTTGTGTGCTTACTCTTTTCTGTCATTCTTTTTTCCCTTTTCTGCGTTAATACCCTCTTTTGGTACGTTGTGAGTGTGCATTCTTTCGTTTAACTTGCGTTACGTCATCAACTCGACAGCCATGTCTGCACCGTCCGCATCTTTCGACCAATCCCGGGCGCCAGGGAAGGCACCCGCTGCTACTCACTCACCCCCGCGTCAGATGGAGACGCGTGCTGCTTATAGGAAGAGACTCGCACAAGGCGGGGAGTCGTCCTCCCGACCTACGCATGCACTACCAGTTAACTCCCTCAGCGCTCAGGCCGAGTCGGCTGTGAGTAAGGCCCTCCGAGATTATAACCAGATTCTAATAGGACAAAACCAAGTCTTAATGGAGCAAAATCAGAAATTACTAAGAAAGGTTGATACCCTAGGAGGGCGAGTGGAAGCTCAAGAGAAGCAGATACAGGAACTTAATAGGAGAACTACTGACTTGAAGGCAGAAGCCCTAAAAGGGCGTGAGGTACAAGGTCTGATACTGAGAGACGCTCGAGTGGATCATGAAAGGCTTAACTCGCATGCCGAAAGGATAGGTATGATGGATTGGAGGGTCCATCAGTTGGAGGAAGCCCGCTTCGCACCTGAACCCGAGCCAGCCCCAGTCCCGGCACCTCCCGAACCAGAGGCGGAAGAGTCTGATGAAGAGCCCGAAGAGGAGGAAGAAGAGCCAGAGGAGGTCTCGGATAATGACGGAGACGATGATGATGGTAGTGACCTCGGGGATGGTGACGTGGACGACTGACTCGTCTTTCAATCGTTTATCTAGTTATTTTTCTTTCAGTTATTTTCGTATAAACAATCATGGTGATTAAAACTTTTGCGAATATTCGATGTAGTGACTTATATGGTTTAATTTGAATAGGTTTCTTATTTTATCGTTTAAAGGATATTTCTTGTACTGAGTCGTCACCTTACCTCTTTTTACCCTTGCACCACAAGAGTCACATCTTTGACTCTACGACAGTTACCTTAATTATGGTAAACCTCTCGCTGGCCTTTGTACTACCCGGTGCCTATTGGTTGATACAATGCCTCTTGTTCGAGTTCGTTGGAACTCAAGGCGTGGACCAGAGTTCACGTGGGAGCGCGAGGACCAGATGAAGCTAAAGTACCCCCCCACCTATTTCCCGAAGATAAAGCAGAGTCAAGCAAAAATGGCGAATCTCGGGGCGAGATTCCTCTTCAAGTTGGGGATGATGTCACAACTGAGCAGAACCCGCAACAATCCTGATTTCTCACTTCGTTCCTCTCACTTGACGCTTGCCAATTTCGGGACGAAATTTCCTTCAAGTTGGGGATGATGTGACAACCCGAACTTTCAAGGCAAGTAACGCTCCATCTTTTGATCCTTACTCTTCGTTATCTTCCTTTAATGCGTTAAAACATTCTATTCGTATAGCCCGCAATAGATTGATCGGTACACTAATTTAATAACTAAGGTATAACGCAATGGATCGCGCCTTAACTGGGCCACATCTTCATGATCGAGCCCAATGCACCACTCATGTTACTTCAATCTTGGCAGCCCATTTATTTAAATATAACCTTGGCCCAATATACCAATAGAGGTATGGCAAAGAAAATCGGCCCACTGTGGAATCATTTACAACCGGCCCAACTTCCTTGCTTGAATAATCAGCCCAACACTTTTATCTTTATAGGTTCATGTATACGTATCCTAATCTAAATCAAACTCTGATTAAGTTTATAACTATAACAAACCCTACGCTATTATCAATAAACAACCATACGCCCTAGTCTCCCTCTGATCGCACATAGCAGAGCTTCGGTGAACTATCATCTTGTCATCCAAGAATTCGGTTAGTATTAGCATAACTTACTCTATTTTGTTGGCCAATAACTTACAATATTGCATGGGTTAATAGTTGCGTGATGATCTGTTCTTGATGTATACATGTAATCGGCCGAATGTTATAGGGATCATAATCTAGGGATCATGTGAGTCTGATAATTGTTGTTATTCATGTGCAATATGTTAATGAAACCGATCTTGTCCCATGTGAAAGTGTACTGTTTGATTAATAACCATGTGTGTGTTGTTTAGAAAGTGGCGGCCATGTTTTCCACAAAATAATAGCTTATCCTGTACATGTGACCTTTTTGATTTGTTGATCATCTAGTGGACCGAGTGAAGGCCCAATGAGGAGAGCCCATTAAATAAAAGGTCCAATGGGTGATGAACACATATTAACATGATAAGTAACAGTTTCGGCCATGTATGTGTGTGTGTGCTGTTTTGAAAGCCTAGGCAATTAGATAGGGACCTTTCATAATTGGCGGCTACTGTTTTGATATTATACATGTGACTTTTGATGAGTTGGGTGGAAAGGCCACATGTGTTGATCGGTTATAGGGCCGAGCAAAGGTTCAATAAGGGGCGCCCATGTATAGTCTTGTCTAATCAAAACACATGAGTATTTTGAGGTGGTGATTTGATATTGATTTTAAGGATGATTGTGTCTGCACATGGAACTTGTACCATTAACTGCGCATACCGTACACCTATTTTAAATTGCACACCATTTATATATTATACACCACTTTTGGGATCAAACAACACTCATGGGCCGCACCTCTTCTCTGATATGTGTTATTGGGTTTAATGTATTGATTTGGGCCGCACAGTTGGTTAAGTGGGTTACATTATGACAAACGATTTCATAAATAATATGAGGTATGGGATTGATAGGTTGAATACATGACGAACCGGATGGGACTATATATTAACCGGATGGACTTGGGCCATCCGGATCGGTTCTATAGTGTTAAGGGCAATCCGGTTAGGGTTAGATAACCGGATTGGGATTGTTGATTGGATCGAACCTTGTAACTTGATTGAGCTACGCGATACTGTGTACTATTGAATAATCATTGTTCTTGCTTGAATTGTTGCTTAACTGTTATACGTGCCATACGTGACAACCATTGATGTGATCTATGTGTAAACAAACTGTAAAACTGATCATTACCAAACACTCTTCTAGGTCGCGAGTATTGAATAAATTAACAAGTCGTTGTCTAAACCGAGCAAACCTAAGGTGAGTTCATTGCATTTTTCTCAAGCATGCGTCCCGGTGGTTTGGGACAACTGGTAAACATTTGGAAGGGAAACATTGGGTAAACAACTTAATCGGTTTTGGTTATTGAACACATCCTTAAATCTTATTTCCACATCCTTTTCACTATATATATATATATATATATATATATATATATATAGGCTGGTTATTGTACAAATTGGCTTAACGTATGCTGCGTACGGGATTCAGTCACAACATGCGAAATTTGATTTATAACATGCGACTTCCATTTTTTTTCACATGCGATTTTCCATTTTTTAACACATGCGATTTCTAGTGGTTTACACACATGTGATTTCATTCTTTATAACATAACGTGCGATTTCAGTTTTTTAAAACACAAGCGATTTTCAATTTCTATAATATAACGTGTGATTTTACCCCAGCGTACACTCGTACGTTAAGGCATTTTATACGATACACAAACATTAAATATATATATAAAGGAGGGATATGGAAATATTAACACCCTAAATTTTATTTCGTATGTTACCGATACATAGAATGTGTATCCTTCCCATTTAAGCCATTATTTGTTCTTTAGTTTACTCAATTAATGAAAGCATTAAAAACTTGTTCTTTAGTTCACTCAATTAATGAAAGCATTAAATGTATTTACAATAGTTACTTAGAATTTATTTTAAGAATAATTAATGTTTCTAGAAAGTTATAAAATTGTTAAAATGTTTAGTAAAAAAAAAGGTGTTAGACCATGTGTAGTGGTAATGCCTCCACTCATGGACGTTGTGTGTCATGTGGCAGTTCAGTCAGCAATGGAGTATTATAAGACGTTTTTCTAAAATGGGTGTAGTGGGGATGTGCACATTGTGTTAAAATGGGTGTAATAGAATTAATAAAAACCATCAAAAAAATCTTATTGGCCAAACAAAAACCATCGGCTTAGTCATTGGCCAAAAAGAATGAACAAGGGTGTGGAAAAAAGGACGGCAAAACAATTTTTTTTTTTGAAAAAAACACCCGGGGGCGGTTGATGGGCGTTAAGAGACGTTTTTCTTTTGGGAAAAAAACGTTAAAAAACCCCACTACGGGCGGCCTTAAATTTGTTGTTTCACCATAAATAATTTTAGAAACGATAATCATACAGAAATACATTAGTTGAACAGAGAAACTAATTCTACATTAGTTAAAAATTATTCAAAGACAACCGGCTGCAACGTAACAAAAGGAAAAGGTGTTACACGTCGCGAGTCTACCTACCAGTATTATGGTAAATAATATATTCCCTTATTTAATATCATTATCTATTAAGAAAGAGAGGTGAGAAAAACATACATTCAAGTATATTATCTTAAAACCAATGGGGTGGTGGTCCATTGGCAAAAACAAAGCCTTTAAAACACCTAGATTGGGAAGGGAAATGTCTTGGGTTCAAGTCCCACAGACGACAGGGACTTAAAGAAATTAGCCGTTAAAAAAAACTATATTATCTTAAAATAAAATATCTTGATTGCTGCCTTTACTCCACCTAAACCCCAGATATTGACACTCTATAAATACCCCCATTTTCACTATCTCGAAATCATCTGAAAACCACCACCAGCAGCAGCTTCCTGATGGTCACGATCCACCTTCATCAACCGCCACAATCTTCATCACAATTGCAGGTTGGATCCGACTTATGGTATCATCACAGGTTGACTGTTCAAAGGATTTCGGGTAACATTATGCTTTTGTTAGTCTTGTTTTCTGATGTGATATATATATGCTGAATATAAACTTAATAACTTGTTATGCGTGGCAGCATCATGGAAGCAATTGCACCGACAGAGTCGGTAATTCTTGAACATCAGATCTATTCGTCATTTGCATCCTGTTGCCTATCTCGTATCATGTCGTTGATCTCGTTCTTATTTACAGTTCTCTAACCGTAGCTTATACTCGTGTTTAGGGTGAAGGGCGTTATCAAGTTGTGATTATATCTGCTAAGACTGCGGGGTATGGGGCGGGGGTTTGGGCGTGGGTGGGCTCAAAACGCCCAAGCCACCACCCCGGGTGGGCATGGGTTTGGGCGTGGCCCCTTTTTCGTGGGTTTGAAGCCGGGCGTGGGGCGGGCTAGCAAAGTGACATGGCAGGCTCTCAATGGCTATGTGTCAACTCATGCCCCAAACCCCAGCTCCCAACTCAAGCCCCACCATACCCCACAGTCTAAGATCACTTCATCCTCCTCTGAGGTCATTCTTCTGTTTCTGCTCTACTATGTAGCTTATATTGCATAAAAAAGGATGCATTTTTTTAACAGTGTTTTCTTCTTGAAATCAGATAGTTGGCAAAAAGTTAGAACCTAGAGAAAAGGCGTTTAACTTTTGGTAAGTTACAAGCAGTTTTGTTTTATTAGGTTTTGCTTTTGAATACAAACAAATGCACCTTTTAATTAAGCATAACCTTAATTACGTTTGAAATATTGATTTTGTTTCTTTCAGGTGTTGTTTCTGAGCGTTTGGATCGTGAACCTACCACTGATATCGTATTTTCTGGATAAGAAGAGGCTTCCGCACCTGTACCTGGAAGCAGCGTTACACCAATCACCCTGCGGAAATCTGCAAGATCTAGAAATTAAGAAAAGGACGCAATGCTAGAAATCTACTGTTTGTTTTGGTGGTGTAGTGTAGATGGTGGGAAATCTAAATAAATTAGTTTTTTTTTATTTTTTTAATTATAGGAGTAATTTGGTCATTTAACAAAACTTAACAACAGAATTCTAACTGTGTTAGAAATTTGAACTCAAATGGTTAAGAAAAGTGGCTATAGGGACTCAGAGCTTTAAACATTTTAATTTTGGACTCAAGTGGTTTAAAACCACTAAAACATAGAGACTAAAATGTAATTTACCCTTTTATCTAAGAGACTTTGTGTACTTGTATCTTGTTGATTAAATAAAATTCATGGACATGTTATACTTTGTTTTGCAAATTATTATCGTCATTTTGTTAACTTTTTGATTGAGAGGACATGTTTAATATTCCAATTGAACTAGAAGAACTTAGTCGAGTTCCAATTGTGAATTTGGCTAATGAAACTATAGAACCCATTTGTCAAAAAAAAAAAAAAAAAAAGAAAAGAAAAAAAAAAGAACCGATTTGAAATTGGGCAAAATTCAAATAAGAATTTCTGAATCAAATAAAATTTCAAATATTTTATATGCCTTATCCATTAACTCAAGTAAATCGAGAATCTATTTGTCAAACACTTCTAGTTGATGCTATAAAATAGAGATTTGAGTTTAACTAGATTTTTACCCGTCGCGCGTTGCGGCGGCGTAGAAACATGGTGTAGAAACTTATGTACTTTGATTCTGAATTGTTTTACTATACAATGAACAACCAAATAAAATTCGGCATAGAAAGGTAAGTAACTCGATTACGATTAGGTTTATTATACGATGGCATAAAAAGACAACGTTTTATATCCCTTCTAAACCCGAGTGTTCAGTATCCAGTTTATAAGCTGTCCATGGTGTACTCATGTCTTCTGCCAGCTCCCAATAGTTGTGATTAGAGTCCTCATCACCTTCCTGCACCACAATGTTATTTAACATTTAGATACACAAACCTTTAATTTCCCAACCATATTATAGTTCATTATGTTGCAAATTTAATATTATTATATTATATTATAGTAACAATAATTATTATTTGATATACGTCCCCAAAGAACATTGGGTTGTGAATATGCTCTGATGAAGTAATCAATAGTTTAGTACCCCATATGATAGCATTCAAAACATGGCTCATTTTGTGAACATCCATCATACTTCTGCCATACTCAATGGTTCCCCATCAAAGTAACCTGAATCCTATCACAACAATTAAAATCGATGTATTCAATTGGACCTCAAAGCATAAAGTTTACATCACCAAGTTATAGCAAAGAACCATATTAGCCTCCTAATTAAGTCAAAACACTATATTCGACATAGCACAATAGTGGTCTTAAATTGAATAGTTCCATCTCAAGATTCAATCATGATTCTCCCATTAGTCCGGAGAGTATATGCAAACAAAGTAGTTAGCAAAGCTAAATGCGTGAATAATCAAAACATACTTGAAAAGGATAAATGAAAAAAAATTGTTACCTAAACCATCTAGGCACCTAGCATAACATGGCGTATTCAGTCCCCTTATTTTTATATGACATGTAGACTTTTGAATAATACACCACTGCACGTATTTCGAGCCGTTTTTCTCTTTTATGCACCAAACCATTTAGTATACAACATTTAATATCAACCAAGAATTTCAAACCATATGGAACCCATTGAAAACATGTCCAACCTACACATTAACTAAAACCATATGGAACCCATTGAAAACATGTCCAACCTAACAGGTCACTTGATTGCGCTAAGTCTGTTCTCTTCCAAGTTTACATTCATCAAAGTTTAACAAAATAAACATTACATACCTCACGTGATTAATATCTTAGCATGTCCAAGCTTATCCACCATTCGTTCTCCTTATTGAATCATTATCAAGGCATATTCATGGGGCGTCTATCTCCTTCGTGGTAACATATTCACGTTCACAGTTCATTGGTTACATAACATCACATAATACCTGATGAAAAACATTAGTTGCAATTATTTTAGCTTCCATACACATACTTCTCTAGTTCACTCACGTTTTCCATCAGTTGTTTGACATTGACTTGATTAATCTGCCATGCATTAAATTTTCAACACTTTAACCCCAAGGGTTTTTTTTTTTTTTTTTTTGGTGTTTCCCTCACCCTTCTATTAACCTTGTAGAATCAAACACCATTCCTTAGTTTACCAATCAATTCATAAACCACAACTCTAAAACTTCTTAATAATATATAAACTAAACAAATCAAACCAAACAAAAATCCAAATTGAAAAAAAAGAACCAGCAAGATGAGGAGCATTAACAGGGGATTGGATTTGATTGCTGTAACTCACCAAAAACAACCTACAAAACACAATGAGCAAGCAAACCCTATCTGAACACTACAATCAAATTTGAGCATGACCCGATATAAAAGTGAACTCACTGGAATCTTAAAAACCCTAGCCGCCGTGAGTAATTGTAACATGTCACTTATACCATGGTGGAGATCCAAATTTCAACCTAAAGTTGGAGAATTTAATCAAGATAAAAGGAATTACACCGGAGACCAATCCCTGAAACCTAGCTCCACCTCTTCCGACATCGTTCGGTTCCATGGAAGAGCTCCATGCCTGTCGTGCACTGCCGGTGTCTCCACTTCTTTCTCACCTGACCCGCTCTCTCTCTCTAAAAGGCGTAAAGAGGAAATAAAACTAAATATTAGATTGTGGTGGGATATAACGTGGCAGAAAAAACAGGTGGAAAGTTAAAGCACACGCGGCAGGCTAAGGAGAGAGTATAAACACAATACATTAAATTGGATAGGAGTTGGCCAGAAAGTCCAAATTTTCTAAAAAGTCTAAAAAGTCATAAAACACCATAATGTCAACCATAAAACACACCAAATACCCACAAATAATATGATGAAGATTACTAAAACATCATGTATGTGGGTTTTGTGTCGTGTTTTAGATGTTAAGGCTCTCATTGTAGAATGACAAATATTATTGTGTTTTATGTTGTTTAGCATTGTGTATTTTATATTCATAGTTCTACGATGGTGTGTTTGAAGTTTTTATGGACTATTAGAGTTTGAATATGGTGTTTTAGTAATATTCATTCTATTATTTGTGAGTTTTAGGTGTGTTTTATGCCTGAAATTATTGTGTTTTATGACTTTTTACACTTTTTAGGAAAAACACACTTTCCGTAGGATCTCCACTCCATTAAATTAAAATTAAATTAAAATACAACAAAACAAAGCAAAAAAAAAAAAAAAAAAAAACCTCAATGCATAGGGTACCAATCAATATGCAGCACATTGTTACTAACTAGTTAATGCCACCGCCCGCGTTGCGGGGCGATGGCCGGATAATTATCAATCAATTAAAAAAACACTATTATTGTTTTGTTAGGAAAAAAAAACTAAAACGATGACAAGACCGTAGTTCAGAGCTCAGGGCAAAACTGTAGCTTGTAAGGGTTAATGAGTGAGTTTTAGTAAGCTCCTTGACATGGAAAAAAATTAAATACAGTAAACTAATATAAAAAAAAACTTTTATAATTTTGCTAAAAAAACTAAAACGATAGCAATACTGTAATTTGAACTGAGGGCAAAGTTATATTTGTTGACTTGGGTAAAATCATAATTTGCCAAAAGTTAAAGTGGTGGCAATACTATAAATTTGAACCGGAGACAAAATCGTACTATAACTTTGCACTAAGGACAAAATCGTTATTTTAAGCTGGGGACAAAACTATATTTTTAATTTGAACTCGGGCAAATTCAAAATTTTGAACTGATGGCAAAATCGTAATTTTGAATAGGGGGCAAAAGAATAGTTTTATTTTGAACCGGGCAAAAACATAATTTTAAACTTAAGGCGAAATAATAATTTTTGAAAGGGGCAAAAATGCGAAATCGTCATTTTTAGTTTGGGCGAAAGCAAAAATTTATTTTGAACTGGGGCCAAAATTGTAGTTGTAATCTGGGGAGAAAATCATAATTTTGAACCGATGGCAAAATCGTAATTTTGAGCGAGGGACAAAAACGTAATTTTATTTTAAAGTGGGGGCGAAAACATAATTTTATTTTTAATGAAGGGCGAAATCGTAATTTTAAAACGAGTATAAAACAAAAAACATGTTGGTCCAATGGGAGAGTGCCAGGCAGCTGCCTGGCACTATTCCCCCATCTTGTAATTGTATAGATGTAAAACCATCTTGTAATTGTATAGATGTAAAATTCACACATAACTAGTTTTGTCACCCGCCGCGATGCGGCGGGATCCATTTCATACGCATCATAGTTAAAACCCAAGTGTTTTGTTACACCAACCTTCCATAGTCATATAGAGAGAGAGAGACCCACGACAATGCAAAATGCAGCGGTGGCATGGGCGATAAATCGTTCGATGTAGTATCATTAAAAATATTTATTTGTTCACACTTTACAACTCCTCGATACAAATTGTTAAAATACCAACATCATTTTTTACTTCACATAATGTAATTTTATCCTATTTAGTTTATACACACCTTTTATGTGTTTTTCCTTGGCGAGTTGTATCCTTTTTTATGACTTGTATATATATAACAACTTCAAGTTTTACTTGGAAGTGAGAGATAAAAAGATGAATAATTTATTTTTATTTTCTGTTACCAAAGACTTGTGCTCTATTTTCTGTGCTATGAACAGCTCAAACGTATTTTAAAAGAATCAAAAGGATACGTGCAGCTATTTTAGTGAATATGTTTTTCCAAGCCATGCTTCTTTATTTGAAAAACTTAATTTATTTTGTTGTTTTTTCATGCTTTTAACCTCATATCAATATGTTTAATTTATGTCTCTTGTTGTTCTTTATGCCAAACCACACACCAAACCCTAATTGATCAAATACTGCTTTTATTCCAGCCGCTACTGTACAGTACATTTTTACTATTTCACGCCAACTTCATATCAGCTAAAAACCTCATTCGCTTTTCCCTTAACAACCGATATTGAACAATAATCAATGATTATTAGCAAAGCAAGAACCATGTATGGGAGTTTTCATTTGCATTTAGGAAATAACTCACTTGGACAGATTATCATTTCAATACATCCAAAAAACACTAATCACCACACCAGACACCTTCATTAAACTCGAATAATAAGAAGTAAAAAATGAAAAGAAAGAGGCTCAGACTCAAACGTCATCATTGCCATCATCAACAACGCACGGCTCAGTGCCGCTACGGCTGCAACCGGAGTTGCCATGCCAAGTAGCGGCCACCATCATCACCGTCAAGAACACTCGCATGTAACATTTTTCAAACCGGGTTCATCACCAACATCCGACGGCTTCACGGGTCGGCTTCATCAACACCCAAATCTAAGAAGAGTCGTGATAAAATGAAATAAGGAATCAAGTTTAGCCACAAAAACAAAACCACAGATCCAGCAAATGGTCTCCAAGGCGACTAACGTACAACTTGTAAAACAAAGAGTACAATCGGCATTGCACACTAATATAGCTAAATGATCCAACAACCAGTATCACATCGGTTCATCACCATCGGATGGGAGCCTAAAAGACCTCCAAACTATCGTACCAGTGCTCCAACAAACTCCACCGCACCGGTTAACCACCTCCGGCCAAAGCCCTCTACGAGGTCCGCACAATCGTTCGATGAGAAAACGATATGTAATGTTGTAAAAACCGTAAGCGACGGCGGAAAAAGGGCGAAGATGGGGGCGGTGGAGCCTCATATAGAGAGAGAGAATATCTCAGAATTTAGAAAAACAGAGAAAGTTAGACAATGGAAACCAATGTCAGTTTTAATGACCAAGAAAACCATCAAAATAAAAACCATGGAACCAACACATGGTTTGATAGAAAACAACCATACAACTTTACAAACATAAAGTACAACTTGCAATGCAACAAATTGTTGCAAATTTAGAATATATAATGACACCATTGCCATTGACCAGCACTAGACAACCGCTTTTCCTCAACCTGAACCTTAAAGAGATCAATGGAGGAGCACAACCATTTCTAAATCATCCACTACCACAACCACTTTCCTAATGGAGGAGTTGGTCTGCTGCCACGATCCGCTTTCCAAACGGGCTGGAAAAAAAATTTAAATCAATATTATATTATATTATATTATATTATATTATATTATATTATATTATATTATATTATATTATATTATATTATATTATATTATATTATATTATATTATATTATATTATATTATATTATATTATATTATATTATATTATATTATATTATATTATATTATATTATATTATATTATATTATATTATATTATATTATATTATATTATATTATATTATATTATATTATATTATATTATATTATATTATATTATATTTGTATGTATCTACGTGTGTAATTGATTTATAACCTTTCCCTTTATTGGAATGAATAAATTTGTACAAATTTCAAATTCAAATCAATTTTTAATTAAATTCAGATCTAAATTTTTAAAGTTTCATTAACTTGAATTTCTTGAGTATCTAGAAATTTGATTAATTGAACTCTCTTACTTTTAACAACAAATGGTGTCCATAAAAAATATACCATATAAAAATGGCATGGTAATTTCATTGACAAACTCAAAAACAAATAAACTGAATTTTAGTATTACTAACGGATTTTAGGGTATTGGATTAACTTGTTGATCGGGATAACAACGTCGGTAATTAATCGAGTTAGGTGACGTAGGAGTGCCGTAACACGAACGTTATTCGGGCCTTGTTTTTAATTATTAATTTTCTAATTAATAATTGTTTGGGATTAATTATAGATGGCTTTATCTATGTCTAATCCGATAAATCATTCCGAATAACCCGCAAATAGGTTTATAGTTCTCATACGATTCAGATATTAATCTAGGTTTCATCACAATTTTGCAATTTCAATTCGGGCTCCAGGTTTGTTTAATTTCTTCTAATTACTTGTTATAGACCAATTATACATGAGGATTTTACCCTCATTAGTACCTAATTTCTTGATTATTAGTTTGATTCTTTTCACACATGAGGATTTTTACCCTCGTATCAAGCTCAATTATATTTTCCACATACATGTTTATATTTTCCATCGTAAGAGTTAGCTCGACCAGTTGGCACCTTTCGATATCCATCTGTTTACCCACAAGAAGCAATTACCTCTTAACAATTTGATCCTTAATTCTTAGTCTACGTTAAACTCAATAGAGTAGCATTATGTAACATACTCATAAATCCATAATAACATAGATCACCATCTTATTGAAAATCCATAATAACATAGATCACCATCTTGCTAGCTTCAGTTGTTATTTTCATATCTACCTTGTATGTAACCTCAATGTTATTTTCATATCACCATCTTATTGAAAATCCATAATAACATAGATCACCATCTTGCTAGCTTCAATTGTTGTTTTCATATCTACCTTGTATGTAACCTCAATGCTAAACTATATTACTTCATCCCTTCATTAGTACATATCTCCATCATCATTGTCATACCCAGTAAATTCTACCAAATAGCAAAGCTAAGGTAGACTCTGAGAAGGGTAAGATGTAGACAGCCTTACCTCTGCCCCATAAGAATGAGAGGCTGCTTCCAATAGTAGTTTTGCATCAAGCCTTGGACATAAGGCACATAACACTCAACAATTGGAACAAAAGCTGATTAGTGCATGTACCCCCTTGTCTTTCGGCTATCAACGCCACCACATGATGCATGATTAACCGTCCCTCGCTTTTTAAAGTTATTTTCACGAAATTAGTAAAATAACGTTAAAATTAGTGCACTTTCACTTTTGCCCCCGAGGGCCCACACACATGTACATTATATGCGCATACCGCATGCGGGGCGTATCATTAGTACATATCTCAAGTGTCCATATTAGTACACTAATTTCCCAATAATCATTAATCAAACCATTATATCTATAATTTTTTGAAGATGTAAATTTTATCAACAAGAGTTATGAAGCACTCATCTTCGCCCATAGGATTTACCATGTTTTGCTTTCTTTCCATTGACAAACAAACTCTAACAAATATGTTAACATGCAAATCCAACATCACTCGCTTAGCATATGGGTCAAGATTATTTCAACATACATCTTCATACACTACAAGAAATTTGGTGTTTTACCAACACAAAGTATGTGTGGGAAAAAGCATATAGTGTGTTGGTAGTTATCTTTACCTACACATAAATTAAGTGTAATGATGTGTAGACTCGTGACTGTGGATATAGGCCATTACCCACACATAAGTTATGTGTAGGTATATAGCAAGCTATACCTACACATATATGTGTGGCTAAAAGGCATTTATATGTGTGGTTAAAAGTACAACAATTTGTTTAGAAGGCATTTGACGTGGCAAGTGACGTTGCATCTGACGTGGCAAGTGATGTGGCATCCGACGTGGCTTGTGACATGGCATCCAACGTGGCGGATGACGTGGCATGAATATATGTGTAGATAAAAGTAATCTTATATGTAGGTAAAAGTAATATTATGTGTAGGTAAATATTGAAGATATGTTGGTATTGATCTTAATATGTGTTGAAACAAATGTAAACTAAAAACCAGTAAAATCATACATAATGTCACAAACGTCACCAGTGTTTAATACATGAAACAAAGTGCCAATTTGATTAATACATGAAACAAATGTAAACTACAAGGCACTAAAATCATAAATAATCAAAAGGCTTGTCAACTTAAGAGAATCAAGAGTTGGATCTTGACCATTGAGCGGGAAAGTCACGTATGAAATAATCCAGGTAACCATCTTCACCTAAAATCTTTGAAACCTCACATAATAGAACAAGAAGACCTAAATCCCTGCAATAGCAAAGCATATATTATGTCTAGAATTCCAACACTGATAAAAACTATTGTGCAAAAATGAACTAAACATGAAGTGTACCTTCTACGAAGGTGATTAAGTTTCAGACTTTCATAAACTGCATGTAGTAAATCAAGGACCTCTATCAAAGATTCGGATGAATAGAATGTATATCCAGCTGTTGAAATAAAAACAAAAACAATGTTGAAATAGACTCACTGTCACAAGTTTTAAACCAGCAAAACCAAATGAATTGTGCCAAATATCATGGGCAAGGTTTAAAAGTACGGAATGTGCCTCGAGGCGTTTTCCCTTCGCCTCACGAGGCGTAAGCCCAAGGCGGAATTAAAAAATAAATGTAAACTCTATATATCTTATTAAAAGAAAATACTAACTAATTTCATCAAAAACTTCAAAAAACACATAAAAAGATATGAAATGCGTGAAATTCACACAAAAAGTAAAAAAAAAAAACATCAAAACTTCCTGAGGCGCACATATAGAAATAACCCCTGAGGCGATGCCTTAGACTCATTTTTTGGGTGTTTCGCTTTGAGGCGCAACCTCGAGGTGCAAGCCTAAACTGTTTTTTAAAACAATGATCATGGGTACTTAAAAAACAGCCTAAACAATGATCATATGTTTTGTTGGATATAGCGTCTTGCTGGTCGTCGGTGTTGTATGAAAGAGTCGTTCCCAAAAAAAGTAAAAACTACAACTATTTATGAATCACTCACTCATTATCATGTTTAGTTTCCACGTCAGATTTGTAGATTTACATCTGAATTACATGTAAGTTGAAAACCAGCATGGCAACATTGTCGTCTCTAGACCTCTTCATCCTGATTCCTATAAAAACAAAATGACTTGTAATCCTCAATATAAAAATGATGCCAAAAATATAAAAACAGGTGCACTTCTACTCTTACGTAATAGATATCAATATAAAAAATGATGGCACAAAATATAAAGAATTGCAATAATACAAACCATGCTGATGAAAGCATATAAGCCAAATGCACCCCAAAACCAAGCTTCATCAGCAAGTTCCTGTGAAATAATATCAAATCAGTAAACCATAATTCATGAAAAACATAATAAAAAAACAAATTCCAATTATAGGACATGTACCCAACCAAAAAATAGGTCCCAATGTCACAATACTACGATCTAGAGTCAAAGGTTGTGATTGAACCATCTAAAAGAAGTATAGATCTGAGACCACTACTTTGCACTGGATTAGCTAATGGTTATTGATCCACTTTATAAGTTCTACAGACCAGCCATACGCTATAGAATAAAAATTTTATATGAAATTAGCAATAACAAGTCTATTTGATGATGATGCTATATTTAGTATTTTGTATATATGTAGAAGCATGAAGAATACAAAAGATGGTAGTTTCACAGTTAGGGTCTAGATTTATATGGTTACTAACAGTAGCGAAATATAATGTCAAAAGAAAGTCAATGTTTTGTCACTGAAAAGAATAAGAAAAAAGAACATTAAATAGAGTTTTACCGTATACTTCTAGATTTGGTCGTTCATCGAGTGCTACCAACGTTGAAGAATCCGGGAATGCATAAGAATGTGCGGCTTTAATCTTTGATTTTAGACTCCTGAAACAAAACCATATCAACATAATTACAATATCAATTACTCATTAATAAAAAGACTACACATCTTTCTTGAACCAAAATGCAAAGCAAAAAATTGAAGTCTCAAATCCCTAAAACCAGCCATTTGTTCAGCTCCCTAAGTTTCAGTTTTCTTTTTGTTTCCAAAATCAGTAACCATGGGTATAGGGAGGATAAATGGGTTACGACTGAACCGAGCTTATTGGGTCAGTGTTTGGCTACCTTTTCAAAACCCCAAAACCCAACTAACACGACCCGATTAACACCTGTAGCACCAACCCAACAAAAATTTAACGTATAAGTAATATACAAGAATGAAAATCACCTAGAAAGGCCTTGAATGCCAATATCAAAAAACTAAATTCTTGAACCTGTGATGGATTCAAATGCAAAAACTAAAAATAATGACCTTTTAATCACAAACTAAAATATCTTCAACTTAAGCATACCTCCAACAACCACTGCCATCATACTATAGATCACACCCGAGAAATAACAGCCATCAACTAGGCGTCCAGCTAGCAATCGCACACCAGTTGCATCATGCATAACCTATCTCATGATGCTTTTGACTGCATTAAAGCACAACCAACGAAGCTCAACAAACTGTAAATTAAAATTTTCAGTAAGGGTATTTCGCATGTAATCACAGCTAAGTTTTGGTAGTTTCATTAGTAGGACACCTATTATTATTTTTTTTTGAATGTGCACGTAAAAACGATAAGCAGTTTTGCATTAGAAAGCCTTGACAGTGCTACTTGTTATATATTGGTATGATTCACACTATGGACAAACAAGAAAGAACCTCTCTCAGTGCAGATCTTGATTTATACAGTTGCAGATTAGGGCTCATAAACACTAGTTAAAGCTGCTAAATAAAATAATTATCCTTGATTATTTAATTTCATCTCGTTCTTCATCTCAGTGCAGATCTTGATATATACAAGTACCAGTTTAACTTCATCTCGTTCTTTGATGGTGAACTTGACCATCATAGGTCAAACAATTTATTCAATCAGATATGCATCTCGTTTTTTTATAAACAAAAAAAAAAGTGAGTCGAATGAGATGCAGTGAGTTTTTACAAGAATTTTTTTTTTTTAATTTTAAAGATGGGGAAGGGATGATGGATGGGATGTGAATGCTTTTAGTCTTTTAGACGTCCAAAAAAGAACTAAAACAAATATATTAAAAATAGCCTGTTTATAACCATGTGTGTGAGTGTTTTACTTTTAAGTTAATTACTTAAAACAATTACTTAAAACAATTTTAAAAGAGATAGTTGGAAACAATTTTAAAAGAGATAGTTGGAAAACAAAGATCAAGTCCCATACAATCAACTAAAACAAATATATTAAAAATAGCCTGTTTATAACCATGTGTGTGAGTGTTTTACTTTTAAGTTAAAAGGGTTAAAGAGAATGGCTTACAAACCCATAATGCTCTGATTTTGATGATCATTTACACAAAGATATTTGCTTTAGGGAACGAATCAGCATACCAGAACTTCAGAAACATAGTGCTTTTACAAGGTGGCTATACTACCCGAAATGGAGATCTTCAGAACAAAAAATGTTGTAACCGTTCTAATGGTACTCACAGCCTCACCAGCAAGAATGTTAGCTTTAAGATAAGCTTTGCTCAAGTCACCACCATACCCCTTCATGAACATTTTATAATAAAAGAAAACATGCTCATAAAACAGAAAAATGTGGTATGAGAATGTATAATAACTAATAAAAAAGTAAAGAAACCTCGCTTGTGTGACTTCTGATGATCAAAGGGTACTTGGCCAGGACAATGAGTGTAAACCTCCAGTTTAATAGTCTAATATGAAGCCAATAATTCAAGGAAGTGCCACAAGCAAAACCACATAACAAATTAACAATAACCAAAAAAAAAAAACTATAAAGAATACCATCCGGTTCTGATGTATATTTCCAACTAGTGGTCTATGCTTGATATATGAACAAAATTAAATTCTATACTCAATTCTATAGTAACCACAATATCGCGAACCAAATTTATGATGTATGTAAGTGTGGGCAATATACCTGACAACAAAGAAGATGACTCACGAAAGAGGAGTCAACCTACCGAGATCCGTTAAAACGACATGCAAAAACCAAGAAGAGACATAGGTTAGACCTGCAAGTTAGGGTTTCCATCAATTTGAATTCGCTAATGCCTAATAGGATTAATAATTGATTGATCAGTAAATCGAATTGAACCGCTAATGAGATTACCTGGAAGCTAGGGTTCCGGAGAAAAAACAAGGAACAATGAAAGACGAGTGAATGGGAAAAGCAATGAAAGTTTAATTAGACTTTTATAAGAAGAGGGAAAACGAGTCGGCTTGAAATTTAGGATAGGAGGGAAACCAAAAGTGGGAGGGAAATTAATGTTTTTCTTAAAAATTTTACTTTTACGAGAAGTTGAAAATTTTAAGTTATTAAATTCTAATTTTGTGGCATATAAGTTATACGCCATTAAAAGAGTGGGTAAAGCTAATATAGGGGTGCAAACAAGAGGAGTTAAGTCAGAGCTCAATTAGGTTTGAGCTCCACTCATTTAATTTATGAAAGTTAGAGCTAAGCTCGTTTCGAGTTTTATTTTTAAAGCTCGAGCTCAACTATATATTAAGTAGTTTTCAAGCATGAGAACGGCTTGGGGTAATCTCGTTTATTATTTATTAGTTAATTTATATTAATAATCTATACTATATATATAATATGTATTAATTAAAAAACATATATATAATAAGCTCGTTCAGGCTCGTGAGTCGGCTCGAGCTCGGGCTCATTTACAAACAAGCTTATTTTTAGGCATGGGCTCATTACGAGTTTTTTTTAACCGGTCTCAAATAGTTTGCGAGTAGCTTGGCTCGTTTACACCCTTAAGCTAATATGACACATGTAAAACGCCACTAAAAACAAAATTTTTAGCATAAAAACTAAATGCCACTAAAAATGTGTGTTAAGCAACTATGGCATACACAAAGTGCCATTAAAAACCTAAATTAGTGGCACAAAAACTAAATGCCACTAAATGTGTGCTAAGCAGCTATAACATACACAAAGTGCCATTAAAAACCTAAATTAGTGGCACAAAAACTAAATGACATTAAAAATGTGTGCCACTAAATGGCTTTTTTTTGTAGTGCTTGAGCTTTAGATGGAACTTGGAGCCCTCATAAGTTATTTTATATGTATCCAATATCTATATATATTGTACACTTCTAAATACTTGTAGGTATTTGTTTTGCCACACCACCTTATAAAAAGATTTAAATATGTATTTTATATGCATTCAATATCTACACATATTATACATTTCTAAATATGTGTAGATATTTGTTTTGCCACATCTCAAAAAATGTATATTTACTTATTTTGTATATATCTAATATCTACACATATTGTACATTTAAACATGTGTAGGCATTTAATTTGCCACATCATTTAAAAAAATACATATTAACTTAGTTTATCTACATATTTTTTAAAAAAAATTATGTGTTGGTAACCATAATCATTTACCTACACATATATTAATTTTTTACATATGTGTAGATAATTTACCTACACATGACGAAAATTTGCCACATGTGTAGGTAATTTAATATTTAATCGATTGCCAATTTTGGGGGGAAATTTTCCCACCAACACCAACTGTGGCTAAAATCCATTACCAACACATATTAAGTGTTAATTATTATGAAAATATATTATCAACCATTACCCACACATATACAAACATGTGTAGGTAAATACCCACACATTTACATGTGTAGGTAAATTATGTGTGGGTAATGTTTTGGTCAAAAATCACACAAGGATAATGTAACCAAACTTTATGTAAACGGGGTATGATGCTTGGTTAATTATGAAAGTAAAGGATCACTTTTATGAGAAATATGCAAAGACACAATGATTGATTTATACGAGGAAAAAGCCCTTGATCAATGTATGATCTCCGGCATAAAAAACCTCGGGTGATGGCAACTACCGATCACCAACTTCAATATAAGAAAAATATAGGTACAACTTCGGATGATAATGAGCTGAGTACAAGGATCACTATAGTTTCGAGTGTCTAAGCGTGTGAGAATTGTGTTGTGTGTTCTTCTGAATGAGGAAGAGTGTTATATATACAAGTGTAGGTGACCTATTTTAGGTAAAAAGACTAATAATCAGCTCATTACCCCTTTATAAATAAAAGTAAATCTAGCCTAAATTATCGCCCTTAAATCATGCCAAGTTTCCATATCCTTCACAACGTCCATCTCCGATTAAGCACATGCCATAGTTGTGAAGACGTGTCCTTTAATTGTGATGCTAAGAGCGGATCCTGCTAGTCATTCCTGCAAAACAACATTAAATTCAACGAAAGCAACTGTTAGCATGAGGATCCTATGATGGTCCGTGATCCTGATCCTGGGAGTCTGCTGAGGATCACTATCTGCCAAAGAAACAAGGATCACTGGTTAGGATCACATGTGAGGATCATGTATTGTAAAAATCCAGCCCTAACAATTGCCCCCAAAATATAAGGAGTTTATTGTAAATTAACGAGTTATATTTTGTTTTGATCTTATCTCCAACGGGCAACTCCGAATAACTAGCCGTTACAACCGGACTAGCCGTTGCGATCATTACGTCACTGAAGTGACATCCCTGCAAATCATGATCATAAATAGGAGATAGGGTTGGGATCGATCCTCATTAAATTCAAGATATCTTCCCTTTATAATCTCCACCGAAGGTTGATCAGGTATTCCCTTCCCTTATCTTCTCTTTCTTTCTTCTATTACTCTGTTTTCTACTCCCCTGTTTCTATTCTCCCGCAAGGATGTGGCTCCGAAATTCTCCTCATAAGGATCACAAGAAGAGTAGTTCCCTAAAAAGCCAAGGGATCATCAAGGACTCTCCTACTGAGAGATGCTGTTACACCGATGCTCTCATTGATAGGATTCGGCACTGTTTTCCGGCGGATACCGTCTTTAAATCTTTTTCTCCTATCGCCCTAAGTGATTTTATCTCCGACACCTGGGTGGCTTTTCCTGCAACTCCGTTCTCCATAGGATAATTCGTATCCTTTTCCAGCCTTCACCCAATCTTTCTTTTCCTTAACCGGCATCTCTTATATCCAAGCTATGCCGATGATCTGGAGGGTTCTGTATACCTTCGAGAGGATCATCGAGCAGAAGGGGATTGACCTAGGGATGGCGGAGTTGGCCGAGCTTTATGATCTTACCTCGTTTGGCTCTTATCGATATTTGTTGAAACGGAAAGCTGGGGAGGATCACCCTGTTTTTAAGGTTACAAAAAATGATACAAATTGGAAGCGACGCTTCTTCTTTGTCAGAAGGGATACCATCCCTTATGGGAAGGATCTGCCCAAGGAGTGGGCCACTCATGGTAGGATAGAGGATCCTCGAAGGATCACTATAAGACTTGTCTCTTATGATGAGGATCACTAATGTCCTTTTTATCTTTTGTGCAGCTATATCCATTGCTCATCTTAAGTTAACCCCTACCGCAAGAGAAAGAGTTTTAGCCTTTAAAAAGCTTGATCCTGAGGTTAGAAGTTTCCAAGTCACCGTCCAAGATTCACAAGAAGTATCCTCCGCATCTGCCACTATGTCAAGTAAGTATCCTTGTAAAAAGTAAGTTATATGTGAGATTGTTTGATTAATAAGGGAACTTATCTTGTTTTTTGATTGTGTAGGCGCTGGAAAGTCTGCCAAATCTGCCAAGTCTGCCTCCAAGTTTGGGATAGATGATCTCGCCAACGTCAAGTCTTCGAGGAGGAAGACTTCTGCTGCCAGTCCCTCCGCTTCAGCCCCTAAAGCACCCATTAGGGGTAAGGGAAAGAAGAGGAAGACTTCTGAAGATCTCCATGGATTTCCTCTGCTTCGCCAACAGTTTCTCGACTATGTTAATGAGGTAAGGATCACTGCCCCTGTTGGTTATCCTTCTTGAATATCCTGCTTGCATATCCTGCTTTTTTGTGGATCACCTGATCCTGAATCTACCTTATTTCTCTTTTGCAGAAACTTGCTGAGATCGAGACCTATCTTGGACATGTCGAGGATCAGGAAAGCCAAATCGCTGACCTCCAACAAATGGGCGTGTTGAAGGATCTCAAGATTGCAGATCTTGAGAAGGAACTCCGGGCTACAAAGGATGAGGCTGCTCAAAGGCTGATTGACATGGATGGCGAGAAGCAGGAGATCACCCAGGATGCCAAGGTTTCTGCAGCAATTGCTATGTACAAGATACAACTACAGATGGCTGCGGAGGCTCAGGATCCTGCCTTTGACAAAAGCACATGGGATGTTGAGGGTTGGAAGGCAAGACTGGCGGAACTGGAGGACGAGGATGAAGCTGAGGATATCCCAATGCTGGAGGGTGGTGATGCTGACAAGGATCAGGGCGGAGAAGCTGGTGGTGATGGAGCAGCAAATGTGTAAGCTGCATGATTGGGCGATGATGGATATTTGTGACTAGGCCGGAGCCCAATTTTTTAAGCTTGGTAGTGGTTTGTGGTTGTGGTATTTGAGACAATTGATGGTCTGTAATCTTTGAACAATAGTTTTTAGGGTTAAGGATCCTGGATCCTTTGGACAATAGGTAGGATTACAAAAGGTGGAGGGATCCTCTGTTTGGGGGATGAAACCTTTGTGATCCTGCCGCTTTTAATTTCCTGCACATGCTAAGACCGCACAGACAATGGACACCCTTTGCCAACCCATGTGGACGGGCCACGTTTTGCTGGTAGAAATGTGGGTTGGCAATTTTGACAACTTTTGAAGGGTTAATCCTTTCGTAAATAAATAAAATCTTAAACTTTTGTCGCTTATCTTGTGTTATTATCCTTTTTATTTTCAATTGTTTTGACACATGTTTGTTTGAGTAAGAAAAGTTGAGCAAATTATGTTTAAGAAATTTAGGATATGATCCTGGATCAAATATCCTATAATCGAAAATTTTCAAGGTAGTTTATTTTAAGGATCATAGGTTCAGTTGTCAAGGTCTAAAGGTTATTCAAATGAATAATGAAATTAAAAATAGTTAAGGATCATACCTGAGGATCCAAGTTAGGATCCTAACCTTTAAACGGGATAACCATAAGTAAAACTTTAATGGATAATAAGGATTAAGGATCCTTAATTGTTTAACTTCGAAAACCTGAAAAAATGGAATATAACTTGGGACTAAGCCAATATAAAAGATAAGTTAGTAACTGGGGACAAACCCAAAGGATAACTGGGGACAAGCCCAAAGGATAACTGGGGATGATCCCAAAGGATAACTGGGGACAAGCCCAAAGGATCGTATGTAAACTGGAGTATGGCCCTTACTGGCGACTATCCAAACTTAGTGACATGAAAATGTCAAAACCTTAGCTAACGTGAAAACGTTAGAAACCTTAGGAACGGATGTATGGTACGTCTACCATTATACGGAGGATCCTGGGTATAGCCAGTACGATGAGGTTGTCAGCCCCGGAAGTGGGTACTGGTCCCAAAGACGTGAACTATATCAGGATCATCGTGCGCTGCTGGCGGACACTGGGGATAATCCCAAGGATAACTGGGGACAAGCCCAAGGATCTGCGTTGCTTTTGAAGATCCTTGACGATATGCTGTAGATACCTGAACTATCATAACTCAAATGGTTCGTGAGAAGAGGATGAAGGATACAGGATCCTTATCCTTTGGTAAAGAGTAAGGAAATGTAATAGTTTTAAGATAAGGACATTACCAGAGTAAGGATCACTGACATCACCGGGATTCTTTGAGGATACTTCAATGTAAGGATCACATGCTTGAAGGATCATGTTCACATAAAGTATCTCTTTAAGTGAACAGCATTTCAGGCTCTTGGTAACAAGTTTCCTTCCATAGTTAGCAATCTGTATGCCCACTTTCCTGCTTCAGCTTCAATCAAGTAAGGGCCTTCCCACTTTGGTGCTAACTTCCCGTCAGCAGGATTAATAGTGTTTTGGAATGTTTTTCTCAACACCATATCTCCGACTTGGAACTTCCTTATCCTAACATTTTTGTTGTAAGCACCAGCCATTCTTTGTTGGTAGCTTACCATCCTTATCCTAGCCAGATCCCTGATTTCCTCAATAGTATCCAAATCCTGAGCCAGGATTGCAGCATTTTCTTCAGGATCACGAGCACTTGTTCTAGCAGTTGGGATCACCATCTCTGTTGGGATCACTGCTTCTGCCCCAAATACTAAAGAAAAAGGTGTTTGACCAGTGGCATTCTTGGGAGTTGTTCTATCAGCCCATAGCACATAAGGTAACTCCTCTGCCCATTTTCCCTTCTTGGATCCTAGCTTCTTCTTCAGATTGTTGATGATGATCTTGTTGGATGATTCTGCTTGGCCATTGGCCTGTGGATGAACTGGTGTTGATGTTATCATCTTGATTCCCCAACTGTCACAAAAGTTAGTAGTTCTGCTTCCAATGAATTGGGAACCATTATCACATACAATTTCAGAGGGAATGCCAAATCTAGTTATAATGTTTCTTTTGATAAAGGATATAACTTCTTTTTCTCTGACTTGAGCAAAAGCTTCAGCTTCTATCCACTTAGAGAAGTAGTCAGTCATGGCAAGCATAAATACTTTTCCACCAGGTGCTTTAGGGAGCTTGCCAACTATATCCATCCCCCATCTCATGAATGGCCAAGAGGATGGTATAGGGTGTAGCAGTTCAGCTGGTTGATGAAGGATATTGCTGTGTTTTTGACAAGGATCACATTTCCTAGCATATTCTACAGCATCCCTTTTCATGGTTGGCCAGTAGTATCCTGTTCTAAGGATCCTTGAGAACAATGCCCTGCCCCCAGTGTGGTTTCCACAATCTCCTTCATGGAAGTCTCTCAATACTTCTTCAATTTCAGGATCCTCGATACATCTTAAATATGGTCCTGCAAGAGATCGTTTATACAATACATTATTTAAGATTGTGAATTGAGATACCTTAATCCTGAAAGCTCTAGGATTTTCTCCCATCGGAATCTCCCCGTATTGCAAGTATCTCATGATTGGTGAGATCCATGATCCTGAATAAGATTGAGCTTCTTCACTAGGGATTACTGCAGTATCCTCTTCTATTTCCATGGCCACCTGATTTTCAATAGCAGGAGCCAGGATATGGATGATAGGGATACTTATGTCTTCTGGAATTTTTAAGGATGATCCTAAGTTGGCCAATGCATCAGCTTCCGTGTTATCCTCCCTTGGTACCTGTGTTAGGCTGAAAGAAACAAAAGAGAGTGCCAATTCTTTGACTATCTCTAAATATTTGGTTAGTTTTTCACCTTTAACAGCATAGGATCCATTAAAGTGATTGGTGATCAATAATGAGTCTACATATACTTTAAGATATTTTACCCCCATATCCTTAGCAATTTGCAAGCCAGCAATTAAGGCTTCATATTCAGCCTCATTGTTAGTTGCTTGGAACTCACAGGCTATGGAAGTGGGGTATTATGTCCCCCTGTGGCGATTTTAGTAGTATCCCGAGCCCTGTGCCCTTGACATTTGAGGATCCATCAGTGTGTAGTATCCAAGGATCCTTGGTCTCATCCAGCTGTTGGACTTCCAATTCTGCTTCTTTTTGCAGATCACTACTAAAATCAGCCACAAAGTCAGCTAGTGCTTGGGATTTAATGGCTGTTCTTGGCTCATATCTTATATCATGGGCACTAAGCTTTACTGCCCACTTAGGCATTCTTCCTGACATCTCTGGTTTCCTGAGGACATTCTTAATTGGAAAGTTAGTTCTAACAACAATAGTATGGGTTTCAAAATAATGCCTTAGCTTAGTTGATGCCATGATTAATGCAAGAATAAGTTTTTCGAGGTGTGAGTACCTGGATTCGGCATCAAGTAAACTCTTACTTACATAGTAGATAGGATATTGTGTACCTTCGTGATCCTTAACAAGGACAACACTTACAGCGGTTGAGGATACCGCCAAATATAAGGATAACACATCTCCTTTTTCGGGCTTTGATAATGCTGGTGCTGAGGACATATATTCTTTAAGGGCTTGTAAAGCATTCTCATGTTTCTCAGTCCATTCAAACTTCTTGTTCTTCCTTAGGATATCGTAAAATTCTTTACATTTTTCTGAGGATTTTGATATGAACCTGTTCAGAGCTGCTATCCTGCCTGTTAGCCTTTGCACATCCTTAGCATTGGCAGGGGACTTGATGTTTACTAGTGCTTTAATTTGCTCCGGACTTGCCTCAATGCCCCTCTGGGTTACCATATATCCTAGGAATTTACCTGCCTTAACACCAAAGTGGCACTTTGAAGGATTAAGCTTCATGTTATAATTATCAAGGATATCAAATGCTTCCTCCAAATCCCTTAGGTGATCCTCAGCTTTCTTTGATTTGACAACCATATCATCTATGTATACTTCCATAGTTTGTCCAATTTGATCTTTGAACATCATATTCACCAGCCTTTGATATGTTGCACCTGCATTTCTTAATCCAAAAGGCATGGCAATATAACAATACAAACCTGTTGGGGTCATAAAGGCTGTATCCTCTTGGTCAGATGGTTCCATCTGAATTTGTTGGAATCCACATGATGCATCCATAAAGGTTAACAGTTCATGCCCCGCTGTTGCATCCACCATGGAGTCAATGTGGGGTAATGGGAAAGGATCCTTGGGACATGCCTTATTTAAATCAGTGAAATCGACACATACCCTCCACTTTCCGTTTTTCTTTTGGACAACGACCACATTGGCTAACCATTTTGGATATTTTACCTCTCTGATCATACCTGCTCGAAGTAGTCTCTCTACTTCTTCTTGGATAATGGCATTCCTTTCCGGTGCAAACTTCCTCCTTTTTTGATGGATTGGTTTGATAGACCTGTCAATGCCAAGTTTGTGAGTAATAATATCCTTAGATATACCTGTCATATCTTCATGTTTCCAAGCAAAGGTAGATTTTCTTCTTTTGAGGAAGGATATTAAGTCTTCTTTCATCTTGCCAAGGATCCCTGATCCGATATAGATCTTTGATTCAGGATCACTAGGATCCAAGAGGATTTCGTCCACATCTTGTTCCCTTGCCTCCAAGACATTCCTCGGAGGATACTGTAATTGCTATTGCTCCCTTGGCTTCGAGGTTGGCTTCATGGATGAGGTATAACAATCCTTAGCCTCCTGCTGATCACTGTCGATCTTGATTATTCCCCATGGGCTAGGGAGCTTCACACATTGATGGTAGGTGGATGGGACTGCTTTCATATCATGTATCCAGGGCCTGCCAAGGATAACATTGCAACAAGATAAACAGTCAATAACGCAAATTTTTTGATAATTATGTAGTCCTTCCACGTAGATTGGGAGTTTGATGTCCCCCAGAGTTTTCTTCGTTTCTCCGCTGAATCCTACAAGCACGGAGGATCTTGGTGTGATGTCTGATTCTGGGATACCCATTTTCTTCAGAACATCAAGCTGGATAATGTTTACTGAGCTTCCTCCATCGATAAGGATCCTGCGGACAAAATGGTTAGAGATAAAGAGAGTAATAACTAAACTATCATGATGAGGATCCTGAATGTTAATGTGATCATCCTCATCAAACGTTATCATCTTCCCCTCTGAGACACTTGATGTTCTAATAGGTCTTTCTCCATTATCCATTTTTGACTCCTTTGCATGCCTTTTGGCCGCCGAGAAGGATGTACCACAGATGTCTGATCCTCCGGAAATAACGTTGATCACTTGTGCATTTGCCGGAGGTGCTGGAGCCTTTTCATCCTTTCAGGATCCTGAGTCCTTTGCTTTTTTCTTCCCAACAGTTCTTTTAGGTGCCCCTTGCTTAACAGATATCCAATCTCTTTTCTTAAAGCTATGCATTCTTCGGTTAGATGCCCGAAATCCTCATGGTATGCACACCATTTTGACTTGTCTTTAGTCCCGGATGGTTTATCATTCTTCCTGGGCCACCTAGCTTTTTCACCTAGATTCTGCATTGCAAGGATTAGTTCCTGATTATCAACGGAAAAACAATATTCTGAGATTGGAGGATAATCTTCATCATCCTCTTCTTGGTCAACAGCATGCACATTCTGGTTCTCATTTCTATGGTAGGATTTGAATTTGTTGTTCTTGAAGGAGGATCCTTGCTTCTCCTGTTTTGAGGATCCTACTTGTCTCTCCTGGATCCTCTTGTCATCCTCTAGCCGGATGAACCTGAGTGCCCGAGTTCTTACTTCATCTAGGTTCCTGCATGGTGTCATAACAAGATCATCATAGAATAATGAATCCTTAAGTAGTCCTATTTTGAAGGCTTCAACAGCCGTAGCCATATCCAAGTTGGGAATGTCCAAGGATTCTTTACTAAATTTAGTTATGTAATCCCTTAATGATTCATTATGACTTTGAGTTACTCTATATAAATCATTGGTTAATCTTTCAAATTTTCTACTACAAGAGAATTGGTTATTGAATAAATTAACTAAATTAGCAAATGAAGTAATATAGTAAGGGGGAAGACTTAGCAGCCACTTAAGAGCTAATCCAGTAAGAGTGGATCCAAATCCTTTACATAGGCATGCTTCCTTCAGCTTTTCTGGGATAGGATTGATCTCCATCCTTTCCCTGTATTGTGCTATGTGCTCCTCTGGATCCGTTGTGCCATCATACAGCTTCATAGTAGGGATATGGAACCTTTTGGGTACCTCTGCATCACAAATTGGTGGTGCAAAGTGAGATACCTTGTGGCTTCCATCTGCAATCTCTGGGATAGGCTTGACTACCCCTGGAACACTTGAGATCATATCTTTTAGCTTCTGCAATTCTCTGGCCATAGCATGATTGACACCTGTATCCTGCATGAATCCATGGTTAGTAGTAAGATGATTATTTAAAGTGTTACCTCCCATTGAGTTCAAGTTAGTGAATTCATATTGCTGGGATTCGGGGATAACGGAGGGACCAGTGGAAGCAATGGTCTGCATTGGAATGAAGTCCCCTTGATGGACATCTAGACTTCCTGTTTGCAAACTTTTTAGGGATCCTGGCATCTGGAAGGATCCTGGTATTTGGAAGGATCCTGGTATCTGGGATGATCCTGGAACGAAGGAGGATCCTTGAACCTGGGATGATCCTGGAACGAAGGAGGATCCTTGAACCTGGGATGATCCTGGAATAAAGTAGGATCCTTGAAACTGCTGTGCTCCCGGATAGGCTCCCGAATTCATGAAGGATCCCATATGCTGGGGATAGGATCCTGCCGGCTGAAAGTGTGAGCCTGATGCCTGAGTCATTGTTGTCGATCCGAGGTGCAATCCTCTTGATTCTCCCATAATTTGCACGTTTGGAATTCCTGATGGCTGAGAAGTAATCATTGGAGTATCAAAGCTCAAGGATTTGGGCATCAGTGGGGAATGATCCTCTGCCATTTTCTTTTGTCTTTTGAGATCTCCAATTTCCCTGAGGATCCTTTCATTAGTTTCATCCTGCCGCTGCATACGATCCTTCATCTGCAAAATCAAAGTAAATACATCACTAGTACTGGGAATATAAGAATTCATAGCAGAAGGAGATGGAGTTTTAGAATTAGTAGGAGTTTGTCTCTTCTCAGCATTCTTCTGGGATCCTGCCGGTGGTGGAGGCAGAATGTTCTGGGACGAGGTGACTGCAGACATTGCCGTGGACATGTTTTTCAATGATGAAGCCATGTAATTCTTTGAAATGATTTCGAACAAAAGGTTTTCTTATGAATGAAGCACCAATTGCCCCACGGTGGGCGCCAAACTGTTTTGGTCAAAAATCACACAAGGATAATGTAACCAAACTTTATGTAAACGGGGTATGATGCTTGGTTAATTATGAAAGTAAAGGATCACTTTTATGAGAAATATGCAAAGACACAATGATTTATACGAGGAAAAAGCCCTTGATCAATGTATGATCTCCGGCATAAAAAACCTCGGGTGATGGCAACTACCGATCACCAACTTCAATATAAGAAAAATATAGTTACAACTTCGGATGATAATGAGCTGAGTACAAGGATCACTATAGTTTCGAGTGTCTAAGCGTGTGAGAATTGTGTTGTGTGTTCTTCCGAATGAGGAAGAGTGTTATATATACAAGTGTAGGTGACCTATTTTAGGTAAAAAGACTAATAATCAGCTCATTACCCCTTTAGAAATAAAAGTAAATCTAGCCTAAATTATCGCCCTTAAATCATGCCAAGTTTCCATATCCTTCACAACGTCCATCTCCGATTAAGCACATGCCATAGTTGTGAAGACGTGTCCTTTAATTGTGATGCTAAGAGCGGATCCTGCTAGTCATTCCTGCAAAACAACATTAAATTCAACGAAAGCAACTGTTAGCATGAGGATCCTATGATGGTCCGTGATCCTGATCCTGGGAGTCTGCTGAGGATCACTATCTGCCAAAGAAACAAGGATCACTGGTTAGGATCACATGTGAGGATCATGTATTGTAAAAATCCAGCCCTAACAGGTAAACACCCTAATTTCTTGTAGTGATACACTACAAGAAAACGTACCGATGACGCTGTGCAATAGCGACGACGACATCACCAGTCGCCCCTATTGCACTACGTCGCTGCTATTGGCGTCGCTGGTAATAGGTCGATCCGTGTGATGTACTAAACATTAACTCTTGACCCTTGATGAAAACATGATCCAAGGGCTGTATTCTTCCTAAACAAACAAACACACACTTCATATTCACATCCACTTCTTTATCCTTAAAACAAACCCAACAGTCACCGAACCATCTTCAATGGAGCATCACCGCAGCATCACCAGAGCATCATCCGTCACCGGAGCATCACCAGAGCACCATTCGTCACCAGTAGGGCTGCAAACGGACCGAACAAACATGAACAAGTCCTTGTTCGTGTTCGTTTGTTAAGAAATATATGTGTTCACGAACTGTTCACGAACGCTTACCGAACAAGATTTTATGTTCGTGTTTGTTTCTTAAGGAAATGAACTTGTTCGTGTTTGTTTGTGTTTGTTTGTTAATTTTAGGCAACGAATGAAAATGAACGATGATGAACACAATTGAGCGCAAACTAATGTTCATGAACATAAATGGTAACAAATGAACACAAAAAAAACGTTCATGAACAAAATATATAATACATTGACACTTATTAAATATTTTATTTGTTGGAATTTTGAAGTATTTAAATAAAATGTAGAGTTAATTGCCCGGATGGTCCTTGTGGTTTCATGTTTTTTTCACGTTTAGTCCCCACCTTTTGAAAATAGCAGGTATGCTCCCAATGGTTTGTCATTTTGTTACTCGGATAGTCCCCAGAGTAGAGTAAATGTTGGGGGACTGTCCGAGTAACAAACTGATAAACCATAGGGAGCATACATGCTAGTTTCAAAATGTGGGGACTAAACATGAAAAAACGTGAAACCGCAGGGACCATCCGGGCAATTAACTCTAAAATATAAAAGCTAAAAACACTAATGAACTATCGATATAACAACCCGAACGTAAACCGACACCCTCAAAAAAAAATTTCCGACACCCTAATACATCTTAAAATGTCCCAATATGTATTATAATATATCCCGTATGTGAAAACCAAGCCCAAAATACGTTATAGTATTAAAATAAATTAAAAACAATAAATATTAAGTTGAGACGGGCTGCGTAGACCCACCCCACATCTTACGCGGGCCGTATGAAGAGGTAAACCGGGTTCCTTTGATTTCTTTAAGTTGAAGTGGGCCGCGTAATAGTTCTCGATAGTTAACGCGGGCCGCGAGTGACCTAAGTTGTGGCGCAGCCCTGAGCTGACACGTGTCGATATCATGTCGAACCTAGTAGATGACCGGGCCAAGCTATTGTGTTGACCAAGGTTGACGCTGGCCGCGTAAACCTGGCCTGTGTTTTACGCGGGCGGCCTGGAAGTCAGATTTCACAACTATAAATAGAACGCATCAGTTTTCGATTTCCGTCGTTCACAATTCAATTCTCAAATCACAATTTTTGTAGGAAGTTATTATACCCGGGTATTATACCCCCTAGATAGCGAGGTTCTGCTACGATGTAAGTATTATAACCCCTGGAGACGTATTAGATACGCTGCCCGATTGATCTAGGGTTCCGTAACGGCTGTCGTGGTTCTGCCCGACGTAGTCGTTGGAATGCCGTCTCGGGGAGGGTATTACTAATGTTAAAATGGGTTATTATACTAACACACGTGCATTTGTGTAATTTATAGATTATTCCCAGGAAATCCTTACTGAAAACCCTAAAACAACAATGTGAGTTGATCCACCTTTTGTAAACCTTTTTGTTTACTGTTTTTACAAAACCTCACTAAATTAAATATATAAAAAGTAGTTATTGAGTATTTGTAAAGAATAAAATTATAGTGGGTATGTTGGGGTTTTGATTACAAAATTGGTTACTGGTGTGGTAACATCCCATAAGTTGAGTATGACCGTACCACTGATGTTAATTGTGATGTCTTGGAAACAAATGTAATTGCGGATGTGCCCTCAATACTGCAAATTGGTTAACCTAGGATTCACTCACCAGTTTGTATTTCCCACTGACAAAATGTTTTTAAAACGCATTTCAGGTAACAAAATGTGAAAGCCAAATAGAAGCCAGCTGGACAACACTGAAGGCTTGGAAAAGTGGCAATAAAGTTACCTAAAAAGAAATAGATGTTTTTCTTAAATAAAATAGGGTGTACCCCTATAAAATTATATTTACTGAAAACTTGGGTTTTACCTATGTGTTTAATATTATAAAATGTGGTGGTTTACTCTGATAACATATTTCCTAACTACGGTCCTTCTGTCACGACCCCCGACCCCATCCTGGCCGGAATCGGAAGCCGCGAGCAGTCAAGTGGTACCGGTGATTATTTTGAAAAACATTGCAGCGGAAATTTCATCAGGACCGTGAGTTAGGAAAAATATCAGAGTTTAGAAACACTGGATTTTATTTAAATAGATGGAATAAATTCCATGTTTTACAAAGGTAGCTTTTAATACGGGATAAACCCAAAAACAATATTTCCTTAAGTTCATTTAATTAATAAAATAAGCCACTTCTTGAAGTCTTTCAGTGCTGGATCTAATCCTTACTCCAATCTACTGTAATTACCTGAAACGCGTTTTAAAAAGGTTTTGTCAGCGGGAAATACTGAGTGAGTTCATTCAGTTTGCACAAAAACATATTTGTTATAATTTACAGTATTAAGGGGAATTACAATGTTTCTGATATCAAACCAACTACCCACAGTACTTGTCACTCGACTACCCATTGGCTATCTCGTTGTCCAAATGGTGTCTGTGACTGTGGTCAGATCACCCCTTGGCTAACTCGTTGTCCAAGTGTGACGGGAAATAAGTAATGTATACAAAACCCCACATACCGGCTGTAATTTAATGATTACATAGACTTAATCCCTGTAATTATAACTTTGAAAATAACTTGGAGTTTTGTAAAACAGTTGATAAAAAGAGAATGACTCACTTTATAAATATGCAAGATTGAGTTAACAAGCTTCTTGATTCTACTTCTTCCGATAATTAAGCATGCACTTTATTATTCTGGATCTTCTGATGATCTATTAGTTTGTTTGATTGTGAGTGTGTAGTTGGGGGTATTTTTGGTAGTTAAACATATAGTTTAACAGAATGGAATACGTATTTGTGTAAAACCTAAATCAAACCTTAACGATAGTCACGTGATTCGAACCTTAACGAACTTCACAAAGTGTAGTCTTATTCAGACAGTACTTTGGCATCCGTTTAACGAACTCACAAAGTATAGTACTTTGGATTCCGTTTAACGAACTCACAAAGTATAGCACTTTGGCATCCGTTTAACGAACTCACAAAGTATAGTACTTTGGATTCCGTTTAACGAAATTCACAAAGTATAATACTTTGGCATCCGTTAGTTGGTTCCTGAATCGACCGAACAGAATATCGTATCGGTGATTATTGGTTAGAACACCAACGTATAGAGAGAAGAAGAAGAGAAATGAGCAAAGAAAAATGAATCCTAAGCTTCTTATTTATAGCAAGCAAGCAAGCACCTCAAATAATCTTCTGATCGATGTGGGATAGATTTGACGTGCCTACCTACCTGCTTGACATGCTAGCTAGCTTGCTTATATATATTAATTCAGCTGCTTCACTCGTTTTTCTCTTATAACTTTTAAAATATGACGTTTTATAAAACGACGAATATGTCTTTAGAACGAGCATATTTTTATCTACGTTTTAGCCTAAGTTTCATTAATATATTTAATAATTAATATTAAACGTTCTCATACGACCCCATATATATCTATAAACCTTACTTAGCTTAATTAATCTTGTTAGCTTAATTAATATTGATTAACTGATTAATTAAATTAATTAATCTACTCAGCTAACTTAACTGCTAAGTTTATTTAACTTATTAAGTTTACTTAGCTTTTAAGTATTCTAGCAATTCCTTGCTTACGAGTTCTAATTTCTAGATACAAGGGAACCCGTATTAGTTGTATTAACTCAATTCAACTTTAACGATAATCACGAGATAAAACCCTCACAACGATTTAGAAGTGCAATACTTAATAATTTCGCGGATTCACAACGAATGACAGAGTATAGCCCGAGTTCGGACAGCACTCAAACATTCAAGTCGAAATCACGATGAATAACAAAGTATAACTCAATTTGAGCAGCACTCAGACAATCGTTGGATAGTTATGATCGATCGGAGATTGAATCGTAGCAGCGATTAGAGTTATTACCCTGATAACGAGCAGAGTTTAGGGATTTAGAGGGTAAAATCCCGAGCTATTATTTACAAAAATAAAAGCTGGCGGAAAGAAAAGAATTGAACAGCGATCGAGTTAATACCCGGCATCGTAGCAGCACTTCGTGACCCGTGTGTGTTTTAATTGCACTACTACTGCTCTAATTCGACGTGCATAGTGAGAATTGACGTCGTTTCAATCACAGAAAGCAAGTGCCAATGTCTGCTATTTATACACGAAATTTGGCAGGCTTACGGACCGTAAGCCATATCCCTTACGGTCCGTAAGGGAAGCACTTTATTTATAGGCTGCCTAGGTTCGGGACTAGCCTTGCTGACTTGATGATTTTGACCAATAAGAATTAAACAACGTTTTATGTTGATAATCGTTAGCTAGGGTTTACCCCCTTTGAGTTTTAGGGGCCCTGATCCTGATTCCGATTGTTCTGGAAATTTTGGGTTTATGCAGAATCACTTGGGTGTCTCAATTAGGGTTTCCTTATTGGATAATTATCATACTAAGTATTAATTTTAGTGAGAGTTGTTACATCCTCCCCACCTTAATAAAAATCTCGTCCTCGAGATTCGGACTATGATATTTTCTAGGGTTATGTTTCTTCTTTTAATTAAGAGAAACAATGCATCGTGAAATGGAATCAAAAGATATTTTGAGGGGTATGAAAAAAATAAAAATGGTTTATAGGAACAATTGGATTCAATATCTGAAATGAACTTACTTTGATCAATTTGAGGGAGATTCTGAATTGATAAATATCTATTTGTGAATGGAAGTAGGGGAAATGATTTGTTAATGATTATCCGAAAATCAATATCGTTTACTTAAATGGTACTGAACAATAGAATTTAGTGTATCGTAATCTGAGTACATAATTGTACCAAGAATATGACAAATCAAACGAATGGCGTATGAATAGGGTTTAGCACAGGCTACAAATCTATTCGGATGCTACAAAGTGTTTGTAATGATTGAAAGAATTCAATGATGACCGAATAAATTTATCGATTTCGAATTTGAGAGTTTCAAGGAGGCGAATCTGGATATTTCAAAAGATGAGACATTTCGATGAAATGATATAGTTTCCAAGGTGATTATGTTTAAGCCAAAAGATATATGGTCTATAGATTTTTAGAATGAATGTGAAGAACTTTTTGGAATTAGTAAAATTCTTTGTTAGAAGAAAACTTACCTTGATTGGTACCTAAGGAAGATTTAAGATTGACAGGTTCAAAATGAAATGAAAACATGAAAATGATTCGTCAAATATTGAATTATGATATGAGAAAATCAATGTGCTGAGATGGGTGATTTGTAAGAATACACGAAAAGATAATAAAGTTAGTGTATTTTTGTCTTAATACATAATTTTATTCAGATGATTTTAATCAAAATGTTTGATTAAAGATAGGTGATATTTTGATTTATTAAATACCATTTCTTTTTATGTTATCATAAAGTAGAATAATAAATAAATATAGATAGATAGGTTTAAAATATCAAAACCCGTGGTAATTTTGACAAAATAATGATATATGTTTTATAAATAGGTTTACTTAATATCGTAGAATTTACAATTATCATTTTTAAAATCAAGTATGTTTAACTATAAGATTTTACAATAGGGTATTTCTAAATCATAAAAGTAAAATAATAAATGTTTATCAAGCATACTTAAATATTGGCTTGCGTAAATAACATTTGATATTTTAATATATATATTTTATAAAAGAATATTTCTATAAGTATTTAATAGTTGTGAAATATTAATCAAGATGAACATTTATTTATAATACGTCTTGTTCATGAATACTTAGACAATTATTTAGATAATTTTATTCGTCCCTTTAATTGTTTTATGAAAATATGTCTTCTTTTTACAGTACAGAGTACATATATTTCTATATATATTTAATATAAAAATATTTTTATATATAATTGAAATTTACTAAATAAGTATGATGACTTAATTTATATACATTAAATAGTTATTATCATGGTTGGATATTGGTTAGTTCTGCCTTGTTTAAGCATAGGTGGCCAGTCCATGCCTAACTAAGGCTAGGCTATTCAATACATGCCCCTGATAATAACTCTAGTATCTAAATATAATACTAACACTATTACTATTAATATATTATTACTAATAATAAAACTAATGTTAATTGCCAATAATAAATGCATAAACTTAAATGAGAATATACTTTAAACAAAATTTTATACGTAAAAATATAAATTCTTTACCTTAATGGTTTTAACAAAAATTTTAAATACAGGAATACTATATTGGAAGTTTCTATATATAATCAATTAAATTTATATAATGTTTTTCGATCAATGATGATAAGGTAAGAAATATCACGAAAGGCTCGATTGAGGTTGTAAGGATTACGGAATTAGGACATGAAATGGTGGATCATTATCTTAGCACATAATTGAGTTAAGATTGTTTTTATAAAATAAATCAACAAAGTGGATTCAATATAGATTAATAAATAATTAAATTCCTAGATTAGCACAATCTTCAAATTTTGTGAAAATGTTATCACAAGGTGATCGTGATCAAAGAAATGATTTGTTGAATTCGAAGACTAAACAAGCATGTTACGGTTCAAGAGAATTGAAATGCTTGTTGGGACTATTTAGAATATGATGGCTTCAATCCATCATATGGGACTTTGAATTGAATACGTAATGCGAGTAAGTTCAAACAATTGAACTTGGTGTAAACAAAACGAGTTCAAGAAAATTCTGTCATGGTTACAACAAAACCATGTATACCATTAAAAAGGAAATCGAGTGTTTTTAAAAAAAAATTTATCGATCAAATATCAAAGAGTAATCATTTTGCAAAACGCGGTTTACAATGCAAAGATCAAGTATAGCGAAATGATATTTGAGGTTGGATAAAACAACAAATTGGAATGAAGCTTTCCTATAGTCTTCGTAATTCAAATGAACCATATGTACAACAAACAGTGCATGTGTACCGTGTAGATTTACCAATAAATGAAATAGATCAATATTTGCCACTATAAAAGAAATCCTCATTATGATGACTATTAGGGGAAGTAGCAAAAGTTTATTCATAGAGGTCAGAAATTGCAATGAAGGGAATATAAGAGCTTTATCTGGAATTTTGTGTGATAACTGTTGTTAAGTGACATTATCAGGGAATGTCAAATAAAATGAAATAGGGATTTGCGAAGGTATGGGATTCTTTTTGCAGTGTTAATAATTATGACTCAGATTGGATTCTTGTTTTAACATACCTCAGTGAGATTTAGATCGTTTGTAAGATCATGTGGCAAAGTGCCACTTTTTTATTTAGGAGTTCTTTTACTGACGGAATTATTATCGTGCCCAAGTTTATATTCTTGCTTTGGAAGTCGTGTGTGATAAACTTTGATGTCTGTGGACATATAATTTTAAGTTTCATGTGTTTTCTTGTGCATTAGCACAACTTTACATGTTTCTTACTTGCGTTAATAGTTTATGATAACGTATTGGTAATTCTTTATATTTTTGATGGTGTTCCAACTTATAGAGTTTCCACTGTTTATTTTGTCACACGAACTACGAGACAAATGATCAAACGAAATAATGTTTGATATCGGAAAAGAAATTCCTAATAAAGAAATCTAGACACATATGCTTGTGTTTTATTCCTAACTGACTTTTGGAATTTCTTATAGATATACATATCTATATAATTATATTTTTCACATGCTGTAATATACATACCTTCTATAAGGTCATTGTATTTAGCAAATTCATATTTTCAAAAACAAGTCAGATATCTGGTCATGATTTTATTTAGGGAAATCTTGTCACTAATTTGACATTTTATATACCCCATCTTACCCGGTTCGCGCCGGAGAGGTAACCTCAATCTATCCGGACAAGCTGGAGAGTCTGCTACTCTATACCCAGTTTTGCCGGAGAAAATTTTCTATTTCCCATAAATAGAATTTTTTTCAAAATTTTAAAAGTGCCTCTTTTATTAGGGATTTTATCCAGAATTAAGGAAATTTGTATTCCCATAACATATCTTATTCTAGACCAAATAATATCAATAAGCAAGAAGCAATTAAGTGCTATTGCCTGCTAATCGTCATTCTTATGGAATACCAATATCCATTACATTGTACTTATATAAGTAATTTACCTTAAAGTTTATTTTAAGGCAAAATTCTTAAGTTCAAGTCTAAATATCATTCGGAGTGCTATCAGCTGTGCTACTAAATAGTAATCTCCTAACTCTTTTTATTTAAGCTTAAGTATTATTATCACAACACTTATAGGCTTAAAGCAGTGGCTCTGATACCACCTTCTGTCACGACCCCCGACCCCATCCTAGCCGGAATCGGAAGCCGCGAGCAGTCAAGTGGTACCGGTGATTATTTTGAAAAACATTGCAGCGGAAATTTCATCAGGACCGTGAGTTAGGAAAAATATCAGAGTTTAGAAACACCGGATTTTATTTAAATAGATGGAATAAATTCCATGTTTTACAAAGGTAGCTTTTAATACGGGATAAACCCAAAAACAATATTTCCTTAAGTTCATTTAATTAATAAAATAAGCCACTTCTTGAAGTCTTTCAGTGCTGGATCTAATCCTTACTCCAATCTACTGTAATTACCTGAAACGCGTTTTAAAAAGGTTTTGTCAGCGGGAAATACTGAGTGAGTTCATTCAGTTTGCACAAAAACATATTTGTTATAATTTACAGTATTAAGGGGAATTACAATGTTTCTGATATCAAACCAACTACCCACAGTACTTGTCACTCGACTACCCATTGGCTATCTCGTTGTCCAAATGGTGTCTGTGACTGTGGTCAGATCACCCCTTGGCTAACTCGTTGTCCAAGTGTGACGGGAAATAAGTAATGTATACAAAACCCCGCATACCGGCTGTAATTTGATGATTACATAGACTTAATCCCTGTAATTATAACTTTGAAAATAACTTGGAGTTTTGTAAAACAGTTGATAAAAAGAGAATGACTCACTTTATAAATATGCAAGATTGAGTTAACAAGCTTCTTGATTCTACTTCTTCTGATAATTAAGCATGCACTTTATTATTCTGGATCTTCTGATGATCTATTAGTTTGTTTGATTGTGAGTGTGTAGTTGGGGGTATTTTTGGTAGTTAAACATATAGTTTAACAGAATGGAATACGTATTTGTGTAAAACCTAAATCAAACCTTAACGATAGTCACGTGATTCGAACCTTAACGAACTTCACAAAGTGTAGTCTTATTCAGACAGTACTTTGGCATCCGTTTAACGAACTCACAAAGTATAGTACTTTGGATTCCGTTTAACGAACTCACAAAGTATAGCACTTTGGCATCCGTTTAACGAACTCACAAAGTATAGTACTTTGGATTCCGTTTAACGAAATTCACAAAGTATAATACTTTGGCATCCGTTAGTTGGTTCCTAAATCGACCGAACAGAATATCGTATCGGTGATTATTGGTTAGAACACCAACGTATAGAGAGAAGAAGAAGAGAAATGAGCAAAGAAAAATGAATCCTAAGCTTCTTATTTATAGCAAGCAAGCAAGCACCTCAAATAATCTTCTGATCGATGTGGGATGGATTTGACGTGCCTACCTACCTGCTTGACATGCTAGCTAGCTTGCTTATATATATTAATTCAGCTGCTTCACTCGTTTTTCTCTTATAACTTTTAAAATATGACGTTTTATAAAACGACGAATATGTCTTCAGAACGAGCATATTTTTATCTACGTTTTAACCTAAGTTTCATTAAAAACGGAGTAAGGTAAAAAAAATAATATATTTAATTATTAATATTAAACGTTCTCATACGACCTCATATATATCTATAAACCTTACTTAGCTTAATTAATCTTGTTAGCTTAATTAATATTGATTAACTGATTAATTAAATTAATTAATCTACTCAGCTAACTTAACTGCTAAGTTTATTTAACTTATTAAGTTTACTTAGCTTTTAAGTATTCTAGCAATTCCTTGCTTACGAGTTCTAATTTCTAGATACAAGGGAACCCGTATTAGTTGTATTAACTCAATTCAACTTTAACGATAATCACGAGATAAAACCCTCACAACGATTTACAAGTGCAATACTTAATAATTCCGCGGATTCACAACGAATGACAGAGTATAGCCCGAGTTCGGACAGCACTCAAACATTCAAGTCGAAATCACGATGAATAACAAAGTATAACTCAATTTGAGCAGCACTCAGACAATCGTTGGATAGTTATGATCGATCGGAGATTGAATCGTAGCAGCGATTAGAGTTATTACCCTGATAACGAGCAGAGTTTAGGGATTTAGAGGGTAAAATCCCGAGCTATTATTTACAAAAATAAAAGCTGACGGAAAGAAAAGAATTGAACAACGATCGAGTTAATACCCGGCATCGTAGCTGCACTTCGTGACCCGTGTGTGTTTTAATTGCACTACTACTGCTCTAATTCGACGTACATAGTGAGAATTGACGTCGTTTCAATCACAGAAAGCAAGTGCCAATGTCTGCTATTTATACACGAAATTTGGCAGGCTTACGGACCGTAAGCCATATCCCTTACGGTCCGTAAGGGAAGCACTTTATTTATAGGCTGTCTAGGTTCGGGACTAGCCTTGCTGACTTGATGATTTTGACCAATAAGAATTAAACAACGTTTTATGTTGATCATCGTTAGCTAGGGTTTACCCCCTTTGAGTTTTAGGGGCCCTGATCCTGATTCCGATTCTGGAAATTTTGGGTTTATGCAGAATCACTTGGGTGTTTCAATTAGGATTTCCTTATTGGATAATTATCATACTAAGTATTAATTTTAGTGAGAGTTGTTACAACTTACCTTTGTATTTTTTTTATCATAATCGATATCTACAAAATTTAAGGAGACATGACATCAAAGTTTTGCAAGTTGATGAAGTTTAAAGGAGTTGATTTAAGAAGATGGCAAGAGGATGCACTTTCTTTTTACAGATTTGATTGGGGTGTATATCCTTACCGGTCCCAAGCATGAAGCTATGGATGTACGTAAAACTCTCAAAGCCATCCAAAGAAGGAAAACGTGGTATTAAACTATGTCTCATCAAAATGTTAGATCAACTAGGTAGTTCGCATCACCATACATGGAAACACTTTGCATGTGTACATGTCGCTTTATGGATTTCTTATTAATTTAATGGAACTTTTAATGTTAAAGGTGTTAAACATCAAACGGTTTCCAAATTGTCTTCACAAGCCGGACAATAAGTGGAGTGAGTAAACATTCACACTTTTTCATTATAGATTGCCTCCAAGAAATATAAATTACAAGGAGAGGTAGATTATATCGAAACCTCTTCAATTTCCTAGCATAACAAAAAAATAATCTTTTTTCTCATCCTGTTTTAAAATACTTAATGTTTAACAAGTTATAAAATATTTTCCATTAGAACCTTAAAACAAATTGTTTTAGCCCATGTATGTATGGATAATTACCTTAATGTTTAGAATAATTACCCTTTCAATTCACCACTTGATGTAAACCCTAGAGAACACATAATGACACCATTGCCCTTGACAAACACTAGACAACCGCTTTTCCTCAACCTAAACCTTAAAGAGATCAATGGAGGAGCACAACCATTTCTAATCATCCACTAGCACAACCACCTTCCTAATAGAGGAGTTGGTCCGCTGCCACAATCCGCTTTCCAAACGAGCTGGAAAAGAATTTAAAAGTGAACTGAGAAACCAATGTACTAGTGACCTACATGACACAATTCAATAATAGTTTTAAGTATTTCGCATGCGATTCAACAAAGGCGATTAAAGCACATAAGAGAAGTAGAATTCGTGCCAAATTGCAATTCAACAATAACTAGGATTGCGACCCGCCGCATTGGGATTCTTTAGTTATAACTAAGTGGATCTAGGACCCGCATGTTATGTTAAACCTGTCAAACATGGAAAAATAGACGATGTAAAAACGTTCACCAACACACGCACGTTGCGTCGTGTTTACTCGCAAAATTTAGAATGAAACGTAAAAATGTTAAACCAAAGACACAGCTGCGATGTGTTAAGTCACAAAATTTAGAACCAAATATAAAGCGAAAAATTTGCGAAAAATGAAAACTATAAATGACCAAAGTTGAAAGTAAAATAGTTATAAGGATAGATTGCAAAAGATAAAAAGTTTTGGGTTAAAAGTAAAAAACAAATAGTTTTTGGTTAAAAGTAATTTATAAAATATTTTGGGTGAAAAGTAAAAAAAAAAGTATTTTTTTTTTGGAAAACCCCCAAAGCCAACGTTACGACAACAATATGCATAACCATTTTTTCTTTGAAAACCCCCAAAGCACACCCCGCGTTGCGGCATGACATAAAATGGTGTCAAATAGTACTAATGTCACACAACCATCATCGACCACCAACACTGACTCAACCTAGGATATGCGTGTTGCGACGAACCTGTCAAACATGAAAAATAGAGGTAAAAATGTTGAACCTCACATGAACGTTGTGTCGTATTAACTCGAAAAATTTAGAACTATACGTAAAACAAAATTTTGCGAAAAATGAAAAGCATAAGTGAAAAAAGTTGCGAAGCTAAATTGCAAATAATGAAAAGTTTTGGGTTAAAACTAAAAAATAAATTATGTAGGGTTAAAAATGAAAAAGGTAATAACCTTGAGGTTAAAAGTAAAAAAATCAAGTTTTTTTTGAAAAACTCACAAAGCACAAGTTACAACTAATAATGCACAAAAAACTTGTAAACTTATATATGGAATAATATGTAGGGTTTAGTTTATTCATCCGAAATATGTTGGATGAACGGTGTGATGCATATTCTATGTTTGTCATAATGTTGTTTTTTCATTGCTTAACTACACTTTTTGTTTTGTTGCACGAATGTTTGTAGGTAGTTGAAACAACTTATTTTTCCAATAAAAGTTGTCATAAGTTTATGCGGGAAGGAAATAACTACACTTATCTTAGATTTTTTTTAGTATAATTGATGTCAACAAAATTTAAGAGGACATGACATACAAGTTTGGCAAGTTGATGAAGTTCAAAGAATGTGATTTAAGAAGATAGCAAAAGACGCTCTTCCATTTTTACAAATTTGATTTTGGTGTATATCTTTACCGGTCCCATGCATGAAGCAATGGACGTACGTAAATCCCTCAAAGGAGGAAAATGTAAGAATACATTAACACGTCTTAAACTATGTACTCCAAGAGGAATATTGAATATGCCTAATCCATTAACTCAACTAACTCGAGTATCTACTTGTTTAATTCTAAGATCAAATAAAAAGTTTTTTTTTTCTGCTTAAGTAGGATGAGAAAAGAATCTTAACCTTTCATTTTTCAAATTAATGGTTAAGATGAAAATGTAGGAAAAAAGATGAGTTTAAGGATATCTTTAGAAAATTCTATTTATTGATTTTCTCTCTTCACATGCATATTCCACCCCCATTTTTAAACGATCATAACTATTTTATGCGACATTCTTTCATAAAAAAATCACCACAAAATCGAGCGTTTTTTATCTTTAATTTGAGTACCATATCGGTATATAAAATATGACAACTAAAAAAATGTGTTATATTTCTATGTTGGCATTTTTTATGCTGAATTTTTGTACTACATTTTTGTGCTATACCTTTTGTGCTGAATTTTTTGTCTTAATTTTTTTGCTGAATTTTTTGGTGATGGGATTTTTTTTAACGGCTAATTTCTTTAGTCCCCTATCATCTGTGGGACTTGAACCCAAGACCTTCCCCTTTCCAACCTAGGTGTTTTAAAGGCTTTGCCTATCTTGGTGATGAGATAAGGGTTATGACTATTAGGTCATGAGTTCGATTCCAACAAGAGGGGGGGGGGGGTTCTAGATTTATTGAGTTTCTCATGAATTGGTGTATAGGCATTATTGCGGCAATATTAAGATGCTTAAGATTTGAGGAGGGTAACATTGTAATTAAATATATCTATATTACTATATAAAAGATTTGAGGAGGGTAACATTGTAATTTACCTTTAGTATTAAGATGCTTAAGATAAATTTTGGGTGATTCTATTCCCACACCCCTTAAATCTTATTTCCACATCCTTTTCACTATATATATATATATATATAGGCTGGTTATTGTACAAATTGGCTTAACGTATGCTGCGTACGGGATTCAGTCACAACATGCGAAATTTGATTTATAACATGCGACTTCCATTTTTTTTTCACATGTGATTTTCCATTTTTTAACACATGCGATTTCTAGTGGTTTACACACATGTGATTTCATTCTTTGTAACATAACGTGCGATTTCAGTTTTTTAAAACACAAGCGATTTTCAATTTCTATAATATAACGTGTGATTTTACCCCAGCGTACGCTCGTACGTTAAGGCATTTTATACGATACACAAACATTAAATATATATATAAAGGAGGGATATGGAAATATTAACACCCTAAATTTTATTGCGTATGTTACCGATACATAGAATGTGTATCCTTCCCATTTAAGCCATTATTTGTTCTTTAATTACTCAATTAATGAAAGCATTAAAAACTTGTTCTTTAGTTCACTCAATTAATGAAAGCATTAAATGTATTTACAATAGTCACTTAGAATTTATTTTAAGAATAATTAATGTTTCTAGAAAGTTATAAAATTGTTAAAATGTTTAGTAAAAAAAAGGTGTTAGACCATGTGTAGTGGTAATGCCTCCACTCATGGACGTTGTGTGTCATGTGGCAGTCCAGTCAGCAATGGAGTATTATAAGACGTTTTTCTAAAATGGGTGTAGTGGGGATGTGCACATTGTGTTAAAATAGGTGTAATAGAATTAAAAAAAAACATCAAAAAAATCTTATTGGCCAAACAAAAACCATCGGCTTAGTCATTGGCCAAAAAGAATGAACAAGGGTGTGGAAAAAAGGACGGCAAAACAATTTTTTTTTTTGAAAAAAAACACCCGGGGGCGGTTGATGGGCGTTAAGAGACGTTTTTCTTTTGGGAAAAAAACGTTAAAAAACCCCACTACGGGCGGCCTTAAATTTGTTGTTTCACCATAAATAATTTTAGAAACGATAATCATACAGAAATACATTAGTTGAACAGAGAAACTAATTCTACATTAGTTAAAAATTATTCAAAGACAACCGGCTGCAACGTAACAAAAGGAAAAGGTGTTACACGTCGTGAGTCTACCTACCAGTATTATATTATGGTAAATAATATATTCCCTTATTTAATATCATTATCTATCAAGTATATTATCTTAAAACCAATGGGGTGGTGGTCCATTGGCAAAAACAAAGCCTTTAAAACACCTAGATTGGGAAGGGAAATGTCTTGGGTTCAAGTCCCACAGACGACAGGGACTTAAAGAAATTAGCCGTTAAAAAAAACTATATTATCTTAAAATAAAATATCTTGATTGCTGCCTTTACTCCACCTAAACCCCAGATATTGACACTCTATAAATACCCCCATTTTCACTATCTCGAAATCATCTGAAAACCACCACCAGCACCTTCCTGATGGTCACGATCCACCTTCATCAACCGCCACAATCTTCATCACAATTGCAGGTTGGATCCGACTTATGGTATCATCACAGGTTGACTGTTCAAAGGATTTCGGGTAACATTATGCTTTTGTTAGTCTTGTTTTCTGATGTGATATATATATGCTGAATATAAACTTAATAACTTGTTCTGCGTGGCAGCATCATGGAAGCAATTGCACCGACAGAGTCGGTAATTCTTGAACATCAGATCTATTCGTCATTTGCATCCTGTTGCCTATCTCGTATCATGTCGTTGATCTCGTTCTTATTTACAGTTCTCTAACCGTAGCTTATACTCGTGTTTAGGGTGAAGGGCGTTATCAAGTTGTGATTATATCTGCTAAGACTGCGGGGTATGGGGCGGGGGTTTGGGCGTGGGTGGGCTGAAAACGCCCAAGCCACCACCCCGGGTGGGCATGGGTTTGGGCGTGGCCCCTTTTTCGTGGGTTTGAAGCCGGGCGTGGGGCGGGCTAGCAAGGTGACATGGCAGGCTCTCAATGGCTATGTGTCAACTTATGCCCCAAACCCCAGCTCCTAACTCAAGCCCCACCATACCCCACAGTCTAAGATCACTTCATCCTCCTCTGAGGTCATTCTTCTGTTTCTGCTCTACTATGTAGCTTATATTGCATAAAAAAGGATGCATTTTTTTAACAGTGTTTTCTTCTTGAAATCAGATAGTTGGCAAAAAGTTAGAACCTAGAGAAAAGGCGTTTAACTTTTGGTAAGTTACAAGCAGTTTTGTTTTATTAGGTTTTGCTTTTGAATACAAACAAATGCACCTTTTAATTAAGCATAACCTTAATTACGTTTGAAATATTGATTTTGTTTCTTTCAGGTGTTGTTTCTGAGCGTTTGGATCGTGAACCTACCACTGCAGATGTGTTACTTGCTGCTGCTGATATCGTATTTTCTGGATCAGAAGAGGCTTCCGCACCTGTACCTGGAAGCAGCGTTACACCAATCACCCTGCGGAAATCTGCAAGATCTAGAAATTAAGAAAAGGACGCAATGCTAGAAATCTACTGTTTGTTTTGGTGGTGTAGTGTAGATGGTGGGAAATCTAAATAAATTAGTTTTTTTTATTTTTTTAATTATAGGAGTAATTTGGTCATTTAACAAAACTTAACAACAGAATTCTAACTGTGTTAGAAATTTGAACTCAAATTGTTAAGAAAAGTGGCTATAGGGACTCAGAGCTTTAAACATTTTAATTTTGGACTCAAGTGGTTTAAAACCACTAAAACATAGAGACTAAAATGTAATTTACCCTTTTATCTAAAAGACTTTGTGTACTTGTATCTTGTTGATTAAATAAAATTCATGGACATGTTATACTTTGTTTTGCAAATTATTATCGTCATTTTGTTAACTTTTTGATTGAGAGGACATGTTTAATATTCCAATTGAACTAGAAGAACTTAGTCGAGTTCCAATTGTGAATTTGGCTAATGAAACTATAGAACCCATTTGTCAAAAAAAAAAAAAAAAAAAAAAAAAAGAACCGATTTGAAATTGGGCAAAATTCAAATAAGAATTTTTGAATCAAATAAAATTTCAAATATTTTATATGCCTTATCCATTAACTCAAGTAAATCGAGAATCTATTTGTCAAACATTTCTAGTTGATGCTATAAAATAGAGATTTGAGTTTAACTAGATTTTTACCCGTCCCGCGTTGCGGCGGCGTAGAAACACGGTGTAGAAACTTATGTACTTTGATTCTGAATTGTTTTACTAACAACCAAATAAAATTCGGCATAGAAAGGTAAGTAACTCGATTACGATTAGGTTTATTATACGATGGCATAAAAAGACAACGTTTTATATCCCTTCTAAACCCGAGTGTTCAATATCCAGTTTATAAGCTGTCCATGGTGTACTCATGTCTTCTGCCAGCTCCCAATAGTTGTGATTAGAGTCCTCATCACCTTCCTGCACCACAATGTTATTTAACATTTAGATACACAAACCTTTAATTTCCCAACCATATTATAGTTCATTATGTTGCAAATTTAATATTATTATATTATATTATAGTAACAATAATTATTATTTGATATACGTCCCCAAAGAACATTGGGTTGTGAATATGCTCTGATGAAGTAATCAATAGTTTAGTACCCCATATGATAGCATTCAAAACATGGCTCATTTTGTGAACATCCATCATACTTCTGCCATACTCAATGGTTCCCCATCAAAGTAACCTGAATCCTATCACAACAATTAAAATCGATGTATTCAATTGGACCTCAAAGCATAAAGTTTACATCACCAAGTTATAGCAAAGAACCATATTAGCCTCCTAATTAAGTCAAAACACTATATTCGACATAGCACAATAGTGGTCTTAAATTGAATAGTTCCATCTCAAGATTCAATCATGATTCTCCCATTAGTCCGGAGAGTATATGCAAACAAAGTAGTTAGCAAAGCTAAATGCGTGAATAATCAAAACATACTTGAAAAGGATAAATGAAAAAAAATTGTTACCTAAACCATCTAGGCACCTAGCATAACATGGCGTATTCAGTCCCCTTATTTTTATATGACATGTAGACTTTTGAATAATACACCACTGCACGTATTTCGAGCCGTTTTTCTCTTTTATGCACCAAACCATTTAGTATACAACATTTAATATCAACCAAGAATTTCAAACCATATGGAACCCATTGAAAACATGTCCAACCTACACATTAACTAAAACCATATGGAACCCATTGAAAACATGTCCAACCTAACAGGTCACTTGATTGCGCTAAGTCTGTTCTCTTCCAAGTTTACATTCATCAAAGTTTAACAAAATAAACATTACATACCTCACGTGATTAATATCTTAGCATGTCCAAGCTTATCCACCATTCGTTCTCCTTATTGAATCATTATCAAGGCATATTCATGGGGCGTCTATCTCCTTCGTGGTAACATATTCACGTTCACAGTTCATTGGTTACATAACATCACATAATACCTGATGAAAAACATTAGTTGCAATTATTTTAGCTTCCATACACATACTTCTCTAGTTCACTCACGTTTTCCATCAGTTGTTTGACATTGACTTGATTAATCTGCCATGCATTAAATTTTCAACACTTTAACCCCAAGGGTTTTTTTTTTTTTTTTTTTTGGTGTTTCCCTCACCCTTCTATTAACCTTGTAGAATCAAACACCATTCCTTAGTTTACCAATCAATTCATAAACCACAACTCTAAAACTTCTTAATAATATATAAACTAAACAAATCAAACCAAACAAAAATCCAAATTGAAAAAAAAGAACCAGCAAGATGAGGAGCATTAACAGGGGATTGGATTTGATTGCTGTAACTCACCAAAAACAACCTACAAAACACAATGAGCAAGCAAACCCTATCTGAACACTACAATCAAATTTGAGCATGACCCGATATAAAAGTGAACTCACTGGAATCTTAAAAACCCTAGCCGCCGTGAGTAATTGTAACATGTCACTTATACCATGGTGGAGATCCAAATTTCAACCTAAAGTTGGAGAATTTAATCAAGATAAAAGGAATTACACCGGAGACCAATCCCTGAAACCTAGCTCCACCTCTTCCGACATCGTTCGGTTCCATGGAAGAGCTCCATGCTTGTCGTGCACTGCCGGTGTCTCCACTTCTTTCTCACCTGACCCGCTCTCTCTCTCTAAAAGGCGTAAAGAGGAAATAAAACTAAATATTAGATTGTGGTGGGATATAACGTGGCAGAAAAAACAGGTGGAAAGTTAAAGCACACGCGGCAGGCTAAGGAGAGAGTATAAACACAATACATTAAAATACAACAAAACAAAGCAAAAAAAAAAAAAAAACCTCAATGCATAGGGTACCAATCAATATGCAGCACATTGTTACTAATTCACACATAATGACACCATTGCCATTGACCAGCACTAGACAACCGCTTTTCCTCAACCTGAACCTTAAAGAGATCAATGGAGGAGCACAACCATTTCTAAATCATCCACTACCACAACCACCTTCCTAATGGAGGAGTTGGTCTGCTGCCACGATCCGCTTTCCAAACGGGCTGGAAAAAAAATTTAAAAGTGAACTGAGAAACCAATGTAGTGACCTACATGACACAATTCAATAATAGTTTTAAGTATTTCACATGCGATTCAACAAAGGCGATTAAAGCACATGAGAGAAGTAGAATTTGTGCCAAATTGCAATTCAACAATAATATTTAGAATCGTGCGATTAAAACAATGGGAAAAACGTTATTGAAGAAGCATAAATGCATAATACCTTTTACCTTTGTTGATGCAGATTTTGTGTCCGATGCTTGTCGAATAGATTAGTTATTATTTTACGCTGAATTTGTAATAGTTAGTGAAACGGTCTATCGAACGTGTATAGACCCGCTCGTTTGAAGTGGTCAAACGAGAGGGTTATTCGGTTGACCGTGTGTGTTTGCTAGACAGTTTATGGTTGTTTAATGTTGGTGTCGAAGGATAAGGCATCGAAGGATTGTGTATCCTTCGATGAGCTCGAAAGATATCCATCGAAGGTTGAAGATGGACCTCGAAGGATATGGCATCCTTCGAGGTATGTGTGTATCTTTTGAAAGCTGGATGGTCGACAGATGATCTATCGACCAGTCAGTTTAATCCTTCGACCGTGCAACCTGTGTTTGGTATAAATACCAACACCTTGTCATTTGCAACACAAGAGTGAGAGCACAAGTGTGTGCAAGAGAGTGAGTGGAGGTTTGAGACCTCACCGGGAGAAATCACCACTTGGTTTCTCCCCGGATGTATACTTCTTTGGTATTAGTTCGGTTATCATCTAATCGGGCCGACTTGTAATGTTTACTACCGGATTAATACAAAGTTTGTTTGTTTATCCTCTCTTATCTCTTCCATCTTTGAACATGAACATGAAAATCACGGAATCGATCCCGAAACTGGGACCTACAATTGGTATCAGAGCCATGGTGCCCGATTTAGTAAATCTAACAGTTTACTAAGTCACATGTGCTCTAGATCTGTGATTTTTGTGCGTTTTTGTTCAAGATGTAAAAATGGTGAAAATGAGAAAAACTCAGATCTGGACTCGAATATTCAGATCTGTGCTAAAACGAGTGTTGGGTTTTATGTTTTTCTCCTAAATATTCAAGTTATCATCATCAAAAATTGAATACAAAGTGTTTCATCAAATCTGCATATGTACACGGCCTCCTGTGTTCTTGATGTTCTTCACATCTTCATATTTTGAAAGATGTAAAGAACTTCGAAGGATCAGGTTACTGTTTCGAAAGGTCAGCTATTTTCGAAAGGTCAACCCAACTGGTTTCGAAGGGTCAGACCATTCCATCGAAAGATCAACTTCTACAATTCGATAGATCATCTTTATCCCTTGAAAATTTCGAAGGGTCATCTTGATATTCTAGAAAGACCAGCCTTGTTCACCCTTAAAAATTTTCGAAAGGTCATTCCAACAGTACTTCGAAGGGTCAGATCTTCATACTTCGAAAGATCATTCTTTTTCTCAAACAGTTTTCGAAGGGTCAGATCTTCACACTTCGAAAGATCAACTCCCAACTGACTTCGAAGGATGAACAACAGCGAAAGATACCAGATTTCGAAGGATCCAGAATCGAAAGATGAATGTTGCTGATGTTGTTTATGTGTCGCTGGTGAATGAGAAATCGAAGAAGAAGACCCTGTTTTTTGGTTGGTGTGTATCGAAGTGAAAGGAAGAGGAAGATGTCGACAGAAGTAGGAGATGTCGGCTGAACCTTTTAGGGCAGAAAGGGTTTCTGTTGGAGTTACAGTATTTAGTTGTTCACAAGATAAGGCCAACCGGTTTCATTAAGGGCCAAATTTCTTTATGCTGGGCCATTTTTTATTCGGCTGGACTGGTGAGCATGTGGGCCTAATTATTTGATCCATAATTATTTCTAAGCTGCACATGGTGGGGCCTGAAACTTGTTTAGTGGAATATTAGAATGTTCGTATTATATGTCCAATTTTTTAATTGGGCTATATTATGGGCAATAATTTTTTTTGGGCCACTCACCTTTGGATTTAATTAGATGCCATCTAATTAAAATGGGCCGTGAATTTTTATTTGTGGCCCACTAGCAATTTTCTAGCAACCATTATCTCATTATGGGCTCACATGATGGTTTCTACAAATTACTAGTGGGAGTGGGGTCGGGTATTTGCGGAGTTGATTTGAATCGCGCTCCTAATATCAAGGTCAAAATTCGTATGGGTTTTGGGAGCGCGCGGGATGATTCGGAATGATGAAAACAAAAGATGATGATATTTTGAAAAATTGTGGGGTAGTCACGGTTACCGATGCAAATGGCAAAAATGGTGACGCGACTATTATGGGCCAAAAACAACACGGTATGTTCGCTTCCGCACGTCAAAATTTATGATTGTTACCGGTTATTCGGAAATGTTCGAAAAGATTTTGTTTATTGTCATATTCTCGCATTTGAAGACGAACGTATGAACTTGGAACGTCTATACCGGTCCTAACGAGTTCACAAAGTCTTCGGTCTTTGGGGGGATACAAGTCAGATCCTACGGGGTACCAGGGGACGTTCTTATTCAACTTGATTATGCAAAGAAGAAAGTCATGTTCGTGAATTTTCGGAACCGAGAACATTCAATGAAGATTGATGACAGTTCCGCTCAGTGGAGGGAATTGGTGAACATTTGACGACAGTTTCTTTGAAGTGGAAAGAATCTGTTAAGGTTTAGAGATTTTACCAAAGAAATGGGGGGATAAAAATTTTCAAATGTTGAATTTCTTCGGTAAAATTCTAAACGCAATCACAGGTGGTAGAGTTTGTGATTTTTTGGTGAGACAAGGGGGTTCTGCGTGGAATGTTTTGCACAGAAAAGTGCATTACTTGGTCGATTCCACAAAGACGGTTTACAGAAGATAGTTTACCAGAAATCTCTATCAATGTAGTATGCTTGAAGATCAAGACTTGATGCAGTTGTTATAGAATGGATCCCTTATCAAATGCCGGTTGGAGTATTGGAAGATCAGCGGAAGATCGGTCAATTGAGTCCTTTGAGGAAATTGCACAACACTCAACACGGATGCGCGTACTCTGAGGGGGAAGTTTTATACAATGAGCATCAAGATACTACTTACCTGGATAATCGGTCAAGGGGGAATTTGTTTACACAGAGAAGATGATTACTTGACTGAAGATCGATGATTGCAGTTGCATTTTCAGCATTCGACAGCAACGGACAAGGGGGAATTTGTTGATGCAGATTTTGTGTCCGATGCTTGTCGAATAGATTAGTTATTATTTTACGCTGAATTTGTAATAGTTAGTGAAACGGTCTATCGAACGTGTATAGACCCACTCGTTTGAAGTGGTCAAACGAGAGGGTTATTCGGTTGACCGTGTGTGTTTGCTAGACAGTTTATGGTTGTTTAATGTTGGTGTCGAAGGATAAGGCATCGAAGGATTGTGTATCCTTCGATGAGCTCGAAAGATATCCATCGAAGGTTGAAGATGGACCTCGAAGGATATGGCATCCTTCGAGGTATGTGTGTATCTTTCGAAAGCTGGATGGTCGACAGATGATCTATCGACCAGTCAGTTTAATCCTTCGACCGTGCAACCTGTGTTTGGTATAAATACCAACACCTTGTCATTTGCAACACAAGAGTGAGAGCACAAGTGTGTGCAAGAGAGTGAGTGGAGGTTTGAGACCTCACCGGGAGAAATCACCACTTGGTTTCTCCCCGGATGTATACTTCTTTGGTATTAGTTCGGTTATCATGTAATCGGGCCGACTTGTAATGTTTACTACCGGATTAATACAAAGTTTGTTTGTTTATCCTCTCTTATCTCTTCCATCTTTGAACATGAACATGAAAATCACGGAATCGATCCCGAAACTGGGACCTACAACCTTGATGCATTCAACAAGAATTCCTAAATCGTTGTCATTGAAAGAAATAATTCTTCCCGTGTTCTAATTTTAGGCCAATTTGTTTTTTCTATCTCAAAATTATTGATTCATCTAATGGTTTCAAGTTATGGTTTAATTTTGTAGTTCTTCAATTAGGATTTTTTTTCTTTTCCAAGTCTTTACTCCGAAGTTCTAGTGTGGGTTTGAACATTTATTTATATACCTTAAAACCCTTAATAGAACGTATCCAGTAGAATCTCACTTAGAGCAGAGGTGTTAATAGGGTCTTGTGAGGGTGCGATAAGGCAAAGTTTTCTCCTATTTAAGGAGATAAAGAGGTTGCTCGCTAAATAATCAAGATAATATAATATACCTTAGATTACTAAATAATCCAGATAATCTAATACTAATAAAGAAGTCTCCTTAATGCCACATGGCATTTTCTTATAATAAAGCATTTTATTAAAATGCCATGTGTCAATTTATTATACTACATCAACCATAATAAATAATAACAATAACTAAATATCAACCATAATAAATAATAATAATAATAATTATAACTAAATTAATATAAAGACCATTCTCCACCTTAATAAATAATTTTTTATGCATCATCTCACTCAAAAGAAATTAATATACCAACATACTTAAGTTACTAAATTGTACTATATGATATATAGATAAAAATAAAAGAATTACTTTATCTCTCTCTTGAGTATACCGATTTTACATATTAAAGATCAAGATTATCATCACCTCTATGACATACGATCAAGGGTCATTCTATCTTTTTTAATATGTCTGTATTTAAGATGAATATCCTTTTAAAATCAAAAGCCTTTTAATCATAGATTTATTATCTATAACAAAACTATTATTATTTATTATTATTATTAATATCCCCGATTTAATTATTTATGCATTATTATATTTACTTTATTTGATAATATAACACCTCATTAAGATTAACCACGTATATTTTTAAAACCAAATGATTTAAAATATTAATTATTAATAAAGATGATAAAGTAACAAATCTCCTAATATAAGAGTCTCCTTAATGTCATATGTCACTCTAATTTAAATTTTAATAAAATTAAATCTTATTTAACTTTAATATAAGATTCCAATTATTGTCACGGGTCACTCTCTCCTTCAACTTTACAATTTAGACTTACATTTTATTTAAAAATATTTTTTTAATCCTTATCCTTACTAATATAATAAATTTAATTTAAATATGTTAATAACCATATTAGGATGCACTATTTAATTAATTTTATAGATAAATACAATGTATTTTATTAAATATTATCGTAAAAAAAAAAGACAATAATTAGATCTTAATACTATCGGAAACACGCAATAATTAGATTATACTATCATTACATTTTTTAACTATGTAATCAGGATTATATAGAAGTATGATTTATAAAAGAATTTTTATTTTACGTGTAATACACGTGTTTGTAACACTTATAAATTAAAATATTATTCAATCTAAGTTTTTTTATATTTAATTCGTGTAATACACGGGTTTATAAACTAGTATATTATATAACTAGAAGAATCAAACCAAGAACCATACATTTGTGGGTAAACTACATTAGGTCAAAACAAAAGAGTAATGAGACAAGAAATAAAGTACACTCCCTTTAAAACGTCTACACATTAAGACAACGTTAATGCAAACAAAAACAAACGGATACGAATAGCAAAGGCGTCCAGATAAATCTAATAAGATTTGTACAATTATTTGATATACGATCGAGGTGATGATGATATATCACCCTTAGCTAGGTTAATTTTTTTTGGGGTTTAGTTTATTCATTCGAAATTATGTTGTCGTTATAGTAATAACAATGAACGGTGTGATGCATATTCTACGTTTGTCGTAATGTTTTTTCATTGCTTAACTACCCTTTTTGTCTTGTTGCGCGAATGTTTGTAAGTAGTTGAAACAACTTATTTTTCCAATAAAAGTAGTCAGAAGTTTATGCGGAAAGGAAATAACTACACTTATCTTAGAATTTTTTTAAGTGTAATCAATGTCTACAAAATTTAAGAGAGATGACATCCAAGTTTGGCAAGTTGAGGAAGTTCAAAGAAATTTGATTTTGGTGTATATCCTTACCGGTCCCATGCATGCATGATGCAATGGACGTACGTAAATCCCAAGAAGAAGGAAAATGTAAGAATACATATTAACACGTCTTAAACTATGTACTCCAATCGAAATATTGAATATGCCTAATCCATTAACTCAACTAACTCGAGAATCTACTTGTTTAATTTTAAGATCAAATAAAAAGTTTTTTTTTTTGCTTAAGTAGGATGAGAAAGAATTTTACCGTTTCATTTTTCATATTAATGGTTAAGATGAAAATGTAGAAAAAAAATAGGAGTTTAAGGATATCTTCGACAAATTATATTTATTGACTTTCTCTTTCCACATGCATATTGCACCCTCATTTTTTAAATGATCATAACGTTTTTATGCGATATTATTTTTTCATAAAAAAATCACCAATCGAGCTTTTTTATCTTTAATTTGAGTACCATATCGCTATGTAAAATATAACCCCAAAAAAATGTGTTATATTTCTATGTTGGCATTTTTTATGCTGATTTTTTGTACTACATTTTTGTGCTATACCTTTTGTGCTGAATTTTTTGTCTTAATTTTTTTTTTGCTGAATTTTTTGAGCTTAATTTTTTTTACTAGGTTTTTTTGTTGTGTTATATATTTTATACTATATTTTTTTTGCTATATTTTTTGTACTTGATTTTTTATGTTAGATTTTTTTGTACTGATTTTTTTTGTTGTATTTTTTGAGAAAACACAAGGGTGGCACATGTCATCTTTACACTCCTACTTAAAAGGACCAAAACTGTTTTAGCACCAAAGTGCTCTTTCTTCTTTCTTATAAGAAGTGCCGCATGTCATCATCAAAATCTTTCTTATCTTACTTAGAAATAACCCACTTTTTAGTAGATCATTCCCCTTAGTTGACACTATGAAAGAGAGTGCTTTGGGCTAGAGGTATATCATACTCTTCCAAATTCTTTAAATCAAATTTGTAACGGATTTTGGATTTTAAGTTTTAAATACAATTCCGAATTTTAATTTTCTTCTACAAATATATTATAGTATACAATATTATATTATATTATAAACAAATCCCTGAAACCTAGCTCCACCGTTTATGCGATATTATTTTTTCATAAAAAAATCACCAATCGAGCTTTTTTATCTTTAATTTGAGTACCATATCGCTATATAAAATATAACCTCAAAAAAATGTGTTATATTTCTATGTTGGCATTTTTTATGCTGATTTTTTTGTACTACATTTTTGTGCTATACCTTTTGTGCTGAATTTTTTGTCTTAATTTTTTTTTGCTGAATTTTTTGAGCTTAATTTTTTTACTAGGTTTTTTTTTTGAGTTATATATTTTATACTATATTTTTTTTGTGCTATATTTTTTGTACTTGATTTTTTATGTTAGATTTTTTTGTACTGATTTTTTTTGTTGTATTTTTTGAGAAAACACAAGGGTGGCACATGTCATCTTTACACTCCTACTTAAAAGGACCAAAACTGTTTTAGCACCAAAGTGCTCTTTCTTCTTTCTTATAAGAAGTGCCGCATGTCATCATCAAAATCTTTCTTATCTTACTTAGAAATAACCCACTTTTTAGTAGATCATTCCCCTTAGTTGACACTATGAAAGAGAGTGCTTTGGGCTAGAGGTATATCATACTCTTCCAAATTCTTTAAATCAAATTTGTAACGGATTTTGGATTTTAAGTTTTAAATGCAATTCCGAATTTTAATTTTCTTCTACAAATATATTATAGTATACAATATTATATTATATTATATTATATTATATTATATTATATTATATTATATTATATTATATTATATTATATTATATTATATTATATTATATTATATTATATTATATTATATTATATTATATTATATTATATTATATTATATTATATTATATTATATTATATTATATTATATTATATTATATTATATTATATTATATTATATTATATTATATTTGTATGTATCTACGTGTGTAATTGATTTATAACCTTTCCCTTTATTGGAATGAATAAATTTGTACAAATTTCAAATTCAAATCAATTTTTAATCAAATTCAGATCTAGATTTTTAAAGTTTCATTAACTTGAATTTCTTAAGTATCTAGAAATGATTAATTGAACTCTCTTACTTTTAACAACAAATGGTGTCCATAAAAAATATACCATATAAAAATGGCATGGTAATTTCATTGACAAACTCAAAAACAAATAAACTGAATTTTAGTGTTACTAACGGATTTTAGGGTATTGGATTAACTTGTTGATCGGGATAACAACGTCGGTAATTAATCGAGTTAGGTGACGTAGGAGTGCCGTAACACGAACGTTATTCAGGCCTTGTTTTTAATTATTAATTTTCTAATTAATAGTTGTTTGGTATTAATTATAGATGGCTTTATCTATGTCTAATCCGATAAATCATTCCGTATAACCCGCAAATAGGTTTATAGTTCTCATACGATTCAGATATTAATCTAGGTTTCATCACAATTTTGCAATTTCAATTCGGGCTCCAGGTTTGTTTAATTTCTTCTAATTACTTGTTATAGACCAATTATACATGAGGATTTTACCCTCATTAGTACCTAATTTCTTGATTATTAGTTTGATTCTTTTCACACATGAGGATTTTTACCCTTGTATCAAGCTCAATTATATTTTCCACATACATGTTTATATTTTCCATCGTATAAGAGTTAGCTCGACCAGTTGGCACCTTTCGATATTCATCTGTTTACCCACAAGAAGCAATTACCTCTTAACAATTTGATCCTTAATTGCTAGTCTACGTTAAACTCAATAGAGTAGCATTATGTAACATACTCATAAATCCATAATAACATAGATTACCATCTTATTGAAAATCCATAATAACATAGATCACCATCTTGCTAGCTTCAGTTGTTATTTTCATATCTACCTTGTATGTAACCTCAATGTTATTTTCATATCACCATCTTATTGAAAATCCATAATAACATAGATCACCATCTTCTAGCTTCAATTGTTATTTTCATATCTACCTTGTATGTAACCTCAATGCTAAACTATGTTACTTCATCCCTTCATTAGTACATATCTCCATCATCATTGTCATATCCAGTAAGTTCTACCAATAGCAAAGCTAAGGTAGACACTGAGAAGGGTAAGATGTAGACAGCTTCACCTCTACCCCATAAGAATGAGAGGCTGCTTCCAATAGTGCATCAAGCCTTGGACATAAGGCACATAACACTCAACAATTGGAACAAAAGCTGATTAGTGCATGTACACCCTTATCATTCGGCTATCAACGCCACCACATGATGCATGATTAACCGTCCCTCGCTTTTAAAGTTATTTTCACGAAATTAGTAAAATAACGTTAAAATTAGTGCACTTTCACTTTTGCCCCCCGAGGGCCCACACACATGTACATTATATGCGCATACCGCATGCGGGGCGTATCATTAGTACATATCTCAAGTGTCCATATTAGTACACTAATTTCCCAACAATCATTAATCAAACCATTATATATATATAATTTTTTGAAGATGTAAATTTTATCAACAAGAGTTATGAAGCACTCGTCTTCGCCTATAGGATTTACCATGTTTTGCTTTCTTTCCATTGACAAACAAACTCTAACAAATATGTTAACTTGCAAATCCAACATCAATCGCTTAGAATATGGGTCAAGATTATTTCAACATACATCTTCATACACTACAAGAAAACGTACCGATGACGCTGTGCAATAGCGACGACGACATCACCAGTCGCCCCTATTGCACCACGTCGCTGCTATTGGCGTCGCTGGTAATAGGTCGATCCGTGTGATGTACTAAACATTAACTCTTGACCCTTGATGAAAACATGATCCAAGGGATGTATTCTTCCTAAACAAACAAACACACACTTCATATTCAAATCCACTTCTTTATCCTTAAAACAAACCCAACAGTCACCGAACCATCTTCAATGGAGCATCACCGCAGCATCACCAGAGCATCATCCGTCACCGGAGCATCACCAGAGCACCATTCGTCACCAATAGGGCTGCAAACGAACCGAACAAACATGAACAAGTCCTTGTTCGTGTTCGTTTGTTAAGAAATATATGTGTTCACGAACTGTTCACGAACGCTTACCGAACAAGATTTTATGTTCGTGTTTGTTTCTTAAGGAAATGAACTTGTTCATGTTCCTTTGTGTTTGTTTGTTAATTTTAGGCAACAAATGAAAATGAACGATGATGAACACAATTGAGCGCAAACTAATGTTCATGAACATAAATGGTAACAAATGAACACAAAAAAAAAAAAAAAACGTTCATGAACAAAATATATAATACATTGACACTTATTAAATATTTTATTTGTTGGAATTTTGAAGTATATAAATAAAATGTAGAGTTAATTGCCCAGATGGTCCTTGTGGTTTCATGTTTTTTTCACGTTTAGTCCCCACCTTTTGAAATTAGCAGGTATGCTCCCAATGGTTTGTCATTTTGTTACTCGGATAGTCCCCAGAGTAGAGTAAATGTTGGGGGACTATCCGAGTAACAAACTGACAAACCATAGGGAGCATACATGCTAGTTTCAAAATGTGGGGACTAAACGTGAAAAAACATGAAACCGCAGGGACCATCCGGGCAATTAACTCTAAAATATAAAAGCTAAAAACACTAATGAACTATCGATATAACAACCCGAACGTAAACCGACACCCTCAAAAAAATTTTTCCGACACCCTAATATATCTTAAAATGTCCCAATATGTATTATAATATATCCCGTATGTGAAAACCAAGCCCGAAATACGTTATAGTATTAAAATAAATTAAAAACAATAAATATTAAGTTGAGACGGGCCGCGTAGACCCACCCCACATCTTACGCGGGCTGTATGAAGAGGTAAACCAGGTTCCTTTGATTTCTTTAAGTTGAAGCGGGCAGCGTAATAGTTCTCGATAGTTAACGCGGGCCGCGAGTGACCTAAGTTGTGGCGCAGCCCTGAGCTGACACGTGTCGATATCGTGTCGAACCTAGTAGATGACCGGGCCAAGCTATTGTGTTGACCAAGGTTGACGCGGGCCAAGCTATTCCGTCGTTCACAATTCAATTCTCAAATCACAATTTTTGTAGGAAGTTATTATACCCGGGTATTATACCCCCTAAATAGCGAGGTTTTGCTATGATGTAAGTATTATAACCCCTGGAGACGTATTAGATACGCTGCCCGATTGATCTAGGGTTCCGTAACGGCTGTCGTGGTTCTGCCCGACGTAGTCGTTGGAATGCCGTCTCGGGGAGGGTATTACTAATTTTAAAATGGGTTATTATACTAACACACGTGCATTTGTGTAATTTATAGATTATTCCCAGGAAATCCTTACTGAAAACCCTAAAACAGCAATGTGAGTTGATCCACCTTTTGTAAACCTTTTTGTTTACTGTTTTTACAAAACCTCACTAAATTAAATATATAAAAAGCAGTTATTGAGTATTTGTAAAGAATAAAATTATAGTGGGTATGTTGGGGTTTTGTATACAAAATTGGTTACTGGCGTGGTAACATCCCATAAGTTGAGTATGACCGTACCGCTGATGTTAATTGTGATGTCTTGGAAACAAATGTAATTGCGGATGTGCCCTCAATACTGCAAATTGGTTAAACTAGGATTCACTCACCATTATTTTCCCACTAACAAAATGTTTTTAAAACGCATTTCAGGTAACAAAATGTGAAAGCCAAATAGAAGCCAGCTGGACAGCACTAAAGGCTTGGAAAAGTGGCAATAAAGTTACCTAAAAAGAAATAGATGTTTTTCTTAAATAAAATAGGGTGTACCCCTATAAAATTATTTGTACTGAAAACTTGGGTTTTACCCATGTGTTTAATGTTATAAAATGTGGTGGTTTACTCTGATAACATATTTCCTAACTACGGTCCTGATGAAAATTTCCGCTGCCAAATTGAATAAATAAACGTGGTACCACTGAAACTGGCTCGCGGCCGCCCATTCCCGGGGATTTGGGATCGGGGGCTGTGACAGAAGGTGGTATCAGAGCTATGCCACTGATTCAGCCACAGAAGTGTTCTGCTGACATCAAAATTCAAAGTGTTAGGAAATTACAGAAATACGTGCATAATTGTATTTTCTTGTTATGTGTTATCTGACTATCTGTTAGTTTACAGTATGAGCGACCAAGGACCATCTGACGCGTACTGTCAATTGTCCGGTTCGCCTAGGAGCGAAGGCACCTCCTCTTCTCAGCCTGCCCTCTCAGGGTACTCTGCTGATACGGAAGAAGGAATCTTTGTGTTTAAGGCTCAGTCTGAAGAGACATTTCCTCAGAAAAAGAGGGGATGGTTCAGTAGGGGAGCACACGAGCGTAGGAAACGTATGAAAAAGTTGCAGGAACAGCGAGTGTTAGCCGCAGCTTAAAGAGAAATCGACGCCTATGCCCAGGATATGCTCAATAGGGGTATAGCAAATATCCACATTTTAGCAACCACTGCAGCTGACCCAAACCTGGAGCAAATGCTAGCACCCCAACCACAACCACCAATTCTTGATCAACCCATGGAGCTAGAAAACCCTGAAAACCAAATAGAAATGCCTGATTACAACCCGAAGGAGATACCTAGGGTACCTGCACCAAATCGCCTAGACCCAAACGACTACGACCCTTGGTGGGACGATGTTAGGGACTATGTGCAACAAAACCCGATACAGGAAAATGTGCCAATACCTAACTTAGGAGCCTACCCAGGGTTCAATCCTCAAGATCCATATAACGTTAGTGATGCATACATTAAGGAGATCTTAGAGAATCCCTACCCATACCAGGCCCCTATCCCTCCGTACCAGGAACCCGCACCCCAGATTCCAAACCCAGTCCTAGAACCTGCACCCCCAATGAGTGCAGAAAACGTACAAGAACTTAGGACTTTTGGTGAGGAAATTTTAGAAAGCAGTGAGAGGATGCGACAAGTGGGAGAGCGTCTCGTATGGAAATACGACGAATGCAATATGGATTTTTGGATGAATCCATATCAGTAAATGTGATGGTGGAAACGGTAGTAGTAATAATAATAATAACATAATAATAATAATATATGTGTGTATGTGTTAGAGAAAAAAGAAAAAAAAAACTACGGATGCATACTATTAGTATTGTAGCTTTACATTTCAGTCGGTATTGTAATTTTAATTTCAGTACTGGTGTGTAATGATGCATACTATATGAATAGAGTAAAAGTCGCAATGCTCGACGCTTTTGACTAAAAGTGAGTGTCATGTGATTGGCTATATTCAAATATTATTTGTGATATTAATATTTGGTAAATGTTTAAAATTCAGATGGCCGACGAGGGAAATCAAGATAATCTGAATAACGATAACCAGAGTAACAATAACGTGGTTAATGAGAATCCAAACAATGGAAACCAAATGGATAATAGTGCCGTTCAACACATAGTGGCACAAGGAATTATAGATGCAACGCCATTTATTATTCAAACAGTTCAAGAAGCGAATAATAAAAGTAAGCATAGTAGTAAGCGACCAAGTGAACCGGAACACAGCGTGAACAATGGACTTGTACTTCAAGCGCCCATTCCCAAAAGAAGAAGAACCATGCCATATGGTTGTTCTTATAAAGAATTCTGGTCCTGTAAACCAATAGAATTCTCGGGTAATGAAGGACCCATTGCAGCTCTACGCTGGATAGAGAAAACTGAGGCTGTTCTGAAAATAAGCAAGTGTGCTGAAGAAGATAGGATAATGTTTGCTTCTAATTTATTTAAGAATGCAGCTCTAGAATGGTGGAACACTATCCTTCAGTCAAGAGGAAGTGATAGAGTTTGTAGCATGGAATGGGAGGAATTCAAAAATATGGTGGAAAGAAAGTTCTGCCCTCCCAATGAAAAGGAACAGATAGCAAATAAATTTCTGAATCTTAGAATGACCGGGGTAGATAGTAAGGGTTATACTACTACATTCTTTAAATATGCTAGGATAGTACCAACCCTTGCATCACCTGAGCCGGTATTAATTTCCCGTTACATCTGGGGATTAATTGGAGAAATTAGACATGTAGTCAAGGCAGCTAGACCCCAAACCATAGAAGAAGCTGTAGAACTAGCCAATACCTTGACTGATGAACTGGTACGAACTAGAGAAGAAGACCAGAGAAGAAACCTATCCCAAAGGCTTACTCAAGATTTCCGTTCGGGAAATTTCAACCGTAGGAACGTAGGTTCTACCTCGGCACCGTACTGCAAAGCCTGCAGAAAGAAGCTGTTGGTGCAGTTGTATGTCGACTACATCTTCGTTCGAGTCTTAGAATAGGATTGATTGTAAAATGAACGAAATACGAGAAATTGTGTAATTGTATAGGTTCTAGGTAGTTGGATCGCTCATAGGACAATTAAGAGTATGGACCGCTGGAACGGTAAACAACTTGGACCGCTTATATGACATGTTGCATGAACCGCTCGAGTGACATGTATGGGCCGCTTATTGGGCCTGTCCAATAAGCGGTCCCAGAGGTCTATATATACCCTTGGGGCGATTCCAGTTGTAACAGTTGGAACAGTGTGTAGAAAACGTGCCGAAGCTTTGCCGGTGCGAGATTTGAGCTGTAAACGTCTGATATTAGTAAAACAAGTAGTTAAAGTGATTTGCCTGCTGTTTCTACCTTAGTTTCTTGTAATTCCGCACCTGAAACCAAGGAGAAAGCCTCTGAACGACTCGTTCGGGTCAGAATACGATCCTACAAGTGGTATCAGAGCTCAGGAAGAGGTTCTCTGCAGAAATTAGCGGGATTTCGTCACTTTTTCTTACTTCTACACCTTCTTTTTCTGATTCGAGAAGATTTCACGGTCGGAATTTGCTCAATTTTTCACAGATTGTGCGAAATAGTATCAAGATAAACCCTAGAAAGTTTCAGATCAAAACTCAAAGTTTAAGTGGATCAAAATTGGATTTGAATGTGGACCGCTCGTTCGAACATAGCTTGAACCGCTCGACCGAACAGTTCTGAACCGCTCACCCGGACGATTGAGGATCGCTCATTCGAAAGATCAGGAACCGCTCATTCGAAAGATCTGGAACCGCTTATCCGAACGATCAGGAACCGCTTATCCGGACCATTGTGAATCGCTCATTCGGTCGGATTGTTCTTGGATCGCTTATTCGAACTGATTTGGACCGCTCCAAATTCACTGATTGTGGATCGCTTATTTGAATCATTTCTGGATCGCTTATTCAGACAATTTTTGAACCACTTATTTGTCATCCGGATTGCTTATCTGGACCGCTTATTTGGCTCAATTGCTGTTTGGTTCGCTTTTCTGTCACATTCAGATCGCTTATTCGTCAACAAACACGTGTCGTTTTGGTTTGCGAAACATGGCAATGATGTTTGATGAACGGGAGAATTATTATTTCGAAAGATTTAATAACTGGAATAATGGATTTCTAGATGAGGGGTATAGGAAAGTGAGCAAAGATGGTTGGGCAAAAAGGTTCAAATATTTTGTATGTCTGAAAGACGAAACGTTGGATGATCTTAAAGACCGATATAGTGTTTTACTGAATTATATGAAAGATCATGAAATATACCCGTCAAATGTTGAAAAATTGGAGAAATTTGCAGATGCTTTACCGATTGAATGGGGTGAATGTTTGAAGAATTTAAGGGAGAACTCAAATTTTTCAAAACTACCTCTAAATCAATTCATCAGCAAACTTCAAGCTCATGAACTTGAAACCAGAAAGCAAAAGAAAGATTTGATCAAGGTTTTGGAGTATAATGTGCTAGATCTAAGTTTAGATGTGATTGAAGAGATGCACAAAAGGGTTACTAAATGTATCAGGACAAAACATGTGCTGAAATACGATTTCAAACGAGGTTGTTATATTGATAATAATGGAAATCCTTTTGATTTCGTTAAATTGTTTTGTGCAGGTACATTGATAGCAAAGGAAGAAGAAACTTCAAAAGCTGAAGAATCGGTGAAGAATGAAACAATGTGCTCAACATGCGATAACTTTAAGACTGACAATGACAAACTCGTGAGAGACATAGAAAGTTTGGCATTTGAAGTCAAAAAGTTGAAAGACGAGAAGCACGTTGCTGAAAATCAGATTCTTTCTCTGGAAAAAGATTGTGAGAAGTTGAAAGCCGAAAATGACAAACTGTTGATTGATTTTAACAGTTTGACTTTGAAAAATCAAGAATTTGAGGGGCAAGTGAAAATTCTTGAAGATGGGAAAAATGTGTTTAGTAAAAACAACATTGAAAAACAAAAGATGATAAATTCCCATCTTCAGAAGATTGTCGAACTTGAAAAAGAAGGTGAAAGCGCTCAAAAGAGAATCAAAGAGTTGGTAAAAGAGCTTGAAATCAAACAGAAATCTTCAGAAGATTTAGATTTCTGGATAAAGCTTGAAAACATAAACCTGAAAGCGAATGAATCAAAATTTCAGGAACAGATCAAAATTTTGATAAATGAAAAGTCTGTTCTTGAAAATTTGAAGGTTGAGAATGAAAATTCCATCAAGTCTCATCTTGAGAGAATATCTCAGCTTGAGGAAGAAGCTAAGAATTCCAGGATCAAGATAGATAAACTTGAGAAGAAATTGATCAGTTTTGCGACTAAATCTGACAAGTTGAATATTCCTTGTCCAAAACCGATCAATTCAGTTCCGATAAGTGTAAATGCTATAAACTTTGACAAAGTCAAAGTCAAAGATTGTGATGATAAAACTGATGAGGAAAATGAGAAATTTTATTCAGCAGATGAGTCTGAGACAGAGTCTGATGATGAAAATGTTAAAAAAGAAAAACAAAAATTGTTTTTAAAGTTGAAAGAAAAATTTCAGAAAACTGTTCTGCAATCAACTGAAAAAGGTGAATGCTCTAAGCAAAAACCTGTGAAGAAGATTGTAAAACAGAATCAAAACTTTAAAAATGAAGAAAAAAACTCATCAGTACGATCATCCAATCAAAAGAAAAAATTACAAAAAATAGAAAATGAAAATTCAAAATTTGTTGTGTGCAGAACAAACCACAGTGCAAAAGCGTCAAAACCAGCACATTTGAGGAAGGAATATCACCAAGCCAGACAATGCTATGATCTGAGCGTTTGGTGTGAAAATGGTGATAGGTATGATAACAGGGTGTACTACAGCTGCGGATATCAGGGGCATATTGCTGTTAACTGCCAATACTGGAGTTATGAGACCAGGAGGTGCTATAATTGAAATATCAAAGGTCACATTGCCAGAGATTGCCCAAGAAGATCGAATGACAGATTGAGGGCTAATTCTCAGAAAATGGCAAAGAAGATTCCAATCAAAGTCAAGCCCCAGGAGCAAAAGGTTCTGAAACCTAAAGTTCCAGAACAGTCAATTCAGGAAAAGAAAGTTAAACTTTCTCAGGGGCAGAAAGACCGACTAAGGAAAAAGAGAAAGAAAGCGAGAGAGTATCTCGAAAAGATTTTGTCCTCGGGTTCAACCGACAGCTCGAAGAAGAGTTCTGATGAATCAACTTCCTCGGCTGCAAAGTCAAGCAAGATGAATTCGTCAGATGCAAATCTGAGGACTAAAGAGGATAAGAAGAAGAAGAAAGTGAAGTTTTCACTTCCTGGCGATGAATCTGTTTCTTCAAAAACAAAGGAGCCACATGTCGGCGATGAATCTGACTCATTAAAGTCAGACAAGCCACATTCAGGCAATGATTCTGGTATGATAAAACCAGAAGAGCCATGTGTTGAGGTAAAGGTCAAGAATTCTAGTTTAACAATGGATGAGAAAAATTTTCCACCATTGTTGAATAAGAATTCAAAATCACCCAAGGCTGGTCAGGCTTGGGTGAAACTTTTCAAATAGAAAAACCTGACTTGCCGGAGCTCCCAGGTTTGTAAGAGTGGAGCATGAATCGGCATCTTTTTAAATCTGTGTTTGAAGGTTTTGCTGGAATTGCCGGAGATCCCAAGATGGTATCGTGGATCATGAATCGGCATCTTTCTTGATTTTTATTCGGTAACGTCAATCATGCAAACGGTAAAGAGGTTTGGTTGTGTTTGTGAATGTTTTACAAGTGGTACAGAGGATTCTGGACTGCATATGGTAAATCAAGGACATTAACTTGTACTTGGATTTTCCTACTTTTGTGTAGAAAACAAGATGATGAAGTAACCCCGTACCTAAACTGTTTGGTAAACAAACTAAGTTTTCCGGAAAAGCCATTTTGATTAAAACAAACTTAAGTGTTTTGAAATCACAATGGGAAAATAGTTTGTTGTGAGGGGGAGTTCTGATTGCTTATGCCAGGTGGATAGAGAATTGAAGTGATTCTCATCAGGTTGTCAAGTTTGTACAGTTTGTTTCAAATTTTCCCAGAAAATCAAAATTGAAACATATTTTATTTTAGGGGGAGAAAAATTTTAAAAAAAATAGAAAATTTGAAAATGTCAAAAACATTAAAAATTTAAAAATGAGTTTTGTTGTGAAAAAGAGGAAATGATTGTAAATCAGTGGACTATCACAGCATGCTAAAGAAATGTAATGTAAAATGTGATAAACGGTCTCACTGATGATGTGACGATAGGTTTTTATACATTTAGTAGATTTATTCGGGATATAAACCTAAAATTTCAAACTTGTGAAATTCGTGGGGAACACTACTTGGATATATAGGTAACCCCTGAAATCTCGTTTGAAAGGTCTCGTATTCTGATATACTAGGTGTTTATACTCTATGATGTCTGGGGTATTATTCTGGGACTTCTGCTGAACGGTAGTTCTGACCTAGTCCTTGGCTAATACTTTCCGCAAAATGCTTGAAACATAGCATAAAGCCCTCAGCTGATTAGACAATAAAATTGATAATCATCTGTTGTAGCTGAAAAGATCCTCTAAAGGGGACACACTGCTAAGTCGAAGCTGATATCTCTCTGCTGAACGGAAGTTCTGACCTGAGATCCCTCAGTTCTCGCGTTTTTCCCCTAATTTATGTACAGACATCATTGTAGTGTTCATACCTGTAAGACTGAATATTGGGATTCTGGATACGGGAGTATATTCAAGAGGTGGGACACATGAATTGAACTAAGTTCATAAAATACCTAAATAGTATCCTGAATAGATTGAAAATTGTATGAAAATTTAAGAGGACAATTATATCGTCAATCTACGTGAATCGTTTAGAACTTAAAACGATTAAAAGCTTAACGGTGCTTGTGTTATGTCTCAAAAACTGATATGATCCTCTTGCACAAACTCACAAAAATATGTTTGTTTTTGCATTTAAATTTCTGTCTTTGCATTTATGTTTCATATTTTCAAAATCCAAAAAGATTTTCGACAACTGATGGTGAAGAGCTGATTTTCAAAATCTCAAAGGCTAAACTTGATGAACAATCAGGTTGGTTAAGTCATTTGAAATGTTTAAAATGATTCTTTCGGTTGAATCAGTAATTGAAATGTTTCAAATTTGTAATCAGTATGTAAATTTGTAAAAATATCACATGATTAAGTTGATTCATTAAGTTGAATCACAATTATTTTGGTTTGTGAAAGTATGGTTAAGTTTTGCAGGTTTCTGATCCTGTTGCTACAGATAGCCAGGAGACATATCAGAACCAGAGATGATGAGCTGAACAGAGAGAAGCCAGGAGATAATTTCGATGGTGGTAACAAAATCCCAGACGACTATCCTAGCAGGGTGATAGGGGGAGTCTGATGAAGGTTATAGCCAAAGAAAGTTAGATCCAGGCAGAATTCTTGAAGAAGACCGAACTATATCCGAGAATGTATTGTTGAAGACTCTCACTGAAGATTCCGTCAACATTCAAGGGGGAGTCTGTTGGTGCAGTTGTCTGTCGACTACATCTTCGTTCGAGTCTTAGAATAGGATTGATTGTAAAATGAACGAAATACGAGAAATTGTGTAATTGTATAGGTTCTAGGTTGTTGGATCGCTCATAGGACAATTAAGAGTATGGACCGCTCGCACGGTAAACAACTTGGACCGCTTATATGACATGTTGCATGAACCGCTCGAGTGACATGTATGGGCCGCTTATTGGGCCTGTCCAATAAGCGGTCCCAGAGGTCTATATATACCCTTGGGGCGATTCCAGTTGTAACAGTTGGAACAGTGTGTAGAAAACGTGCCGAAGCTTTGCCGGTGCGAGATTTGAGCTGTAAACGTCTGATATTAGTAAAACAAGCAGTTAAAGTGATTTGCCTGCTGTTTCTACCTTAGTTTCTTGTAATTCCGCACCTGAAACCAAGGAGAAAGCATCTGAACGACTCGTTCGGGTTAGAATACGATCCTACAGAAGCATTCTGGAAGATGCTCTATTTACTGTAATTTTTGCAAGGCCCCAGGACACAAAGAAGAGAATTGCAAGAAGAAATCCAGTAATGGATTCTGCTTCAATTGTGGAGAAAAAGGTCACATCAGGCCAAATTGTCCGAAATTGGCTCCAGCTGCAAATAACAAGAATCCTAAAAATGCTAGAGCATTCGTTCTAACTGCAGATGAAGCTAAGATGATTCCAGACGTCATAGCTGGTACGTTTTTAGTTAATGATATTTTTGCTAAGGTATTATTTGACTCTGGTGCAAACCAAAGTTTTATTAATACTTCATTTTGCAAACTTCTAGATCAATCATTAACTAAACTACCACAAGAAAGTCTAGTAGAGACCGCAAATGGAGAAACCGTTAGAATTTCGAAAATCTTGCAGGGAGCAAGAATAGAAATTTTTAATCAAAAGTTTATTGCAAACCTTTAACCAATGAATGTGGCAGGATTTGATGTTGTATTAGGAATGGATTGGTTAATAGCTAATAAAGCCAGTATTTTATGTGATCAAACGTCAATTCAAGTAAATTCACCAAGAGGTGAAAAGATCACAATTAAAGGAGATAAACCATCTGAATACACTAAATTCATCTCTGTGACGAAAACTGCAAGTTATATAAGAAAAGGATCTATAGTGTATTTGATTTCTATAATCACTAACACTAAAGGAAAAGAATTAAAAGACATTCCAGTAGTGTCCTAGTTTTCAGATGTCTTTCCAGAGGAATTGCCAGGACTGCCGCCAGACAGGGAAGTCGAATTCAGAATCCATCTGCTGCTACCAGGGACAGCACCGATTGCCAAAGCACCTTACCGTTTGGCACCCGCCGAAATGCAGGAACTGAAGAAACAATTAGATGAATTGCTAGAAAAGGGATTCATACAGCCAAGCTCATCGCCATGGGGAGCACCGATTTTATTTATTAAAAAGAAGGACGGATCAATGCGTATGTGCATTGACTACCGTGAATTGAACAAGGTCACGATTAAAAATCGGTATCCATTACCGAGGATCGATGATTTGTTTGATCAACTTCAAGAGCTCGATTTTTCTCTAAAATTGATTTAAGATCAGGATATCATCAATTAAAGGTACAGGAAGAGGATATTCCTAAAACCGCATTCAAAACAAGGTATGGTCATTATGAATTTACTGTCATGCCATTTGATTTAACCAATGCCCCAGCCGCATTTATGGACATGATGAACCGAATATGTAAGCCATATTTGGATAAATTCATAATTGTCTTCATAGATGATATTCTAATTTACTCTAAAAGTAAAGAGGAACATGCAAAACACTTGCACTTACTTTTAAGTTTATTAAGAAAGGAAAAGCTGTATGCTAAATTTTCAAAATGCGAGTTTTGGTTAGAACAGGTACAATTTCTTGGACATTTAGTTAATCATGAAGGAATTCATGTGGATCCAATAAAGATCGAGGCAATTACCAAATGGAAAACCCCTGAGTCACCAACCGAGGTTAGAAGTTTCTTAGGATTGGCCGGTTATTATAGAAGATTTATTCGAGATTTTTCTAGAATAGCCATTCCTTTAACTAAGTTAACTTGTAAATCTATTAAGTTTGAATGGGGACCAAAACAAGAAGAAGCCTTTAGAATCCTTAAGCAAAGATTAACCCATGCACCCATACTAGCATTACCAGAAGGAACTGAAGACTTTGTAGTCTATTGTGATGCTTCCAAGTTAGGTTATGGATATGTATTGATGCAACATCAAAAGGTTATAGCTTACGCATCTAGACATCTTAAGAATCATGAAGAGAATTATTCAACCCATGATTTGGAATTAGGAGCCATAATTTTTGCCCTTAAGATTTGGAGACATTATCTTTATGGTAGTAAGTTTACCATATTCACAGATCATAAGAGCTTAAGGTATGTTTTTGGGCAAAAAGAGTTGAATATGAGACAAAGACGCTGGATGGAATTGCTTGCGATTACGATTGTGATATCCAGTATCATGCAGGAAAAGCCAATGTGGTGGCTGATGCTTTAAGTCGAAAGTATCACGAAAAGCCAAAAAGGGTATGTTCTCTTAAATTAAATCTACAAGTAGATTTAAATGATCAGATTAGAGAAGCACAAGAATCAGTAATCAAGGAAGATACTGAAAAAATAAAAGTAATGATTAAGGAGTTAGAACAAGGAACAGATGGAATTTGGAGGTTCCATAAAAAGAGAATTTGGATACCTAAATTAGGAAACTTACGCCACCGTATATTAGAAGAAGCCCATAAATCTAAATATACGATGCATCCAGGAAATGATAAAATGTACCAGGATTTAAGGAAAAATTTCTGGTGGATAGGAATGAAAAAGGATATAGCAGCTTATGTTTCTAAATGTTTAACTTGTTCACAAGTAAAAACTGAACATCATAAACCCTCAGGTTTATTACAGCAATTAGAAATGCCAGTTTGGAAATGGGAATTGATAACAATGGATTTTGTTACCAAATTACCCAAAACAAGAAAAGGTAATGATACAATCTGGGTGATTGTAGATAGGCTAACCAAGTCAGCTGATTTCTTACCGATGAAGGAAACCTTTAGCATGGAACAATTAGCTAAATTGTATGTAAATGAAATTGTTTCATTACATGGAATACCTTTATCAATTGTTTCTGATAGGGATAGCTGTTTTACCTCTCATTTTTGGTCAAGTTTCCAAAAAGCAATGGGAACCAAGCTAAATCTAAGCACCGCTTATCATCCTCAAACGGACGGGCAAAGTGAAAGGACAATTCTGACCATGGAAGACATGCTTAGAGCTTGTGTAATTGATTTCGGAGGTAATTGGGACGAACACTTACCTTTGATAGAATTTTCTTATAATAACAGTTATCACACAAGTATCAATGCTACACCATTCGAAGTACTTTATGGACGAAAGTGCAGAACCCCAGTCTGTTGGGCAGAAATTGGGGAAAAGCAACTATCTGGACCCGAGATAGTACAAGAAAGAACTGACAAAATCATTCAAGTCAAGGAACGACTGAAAGCAGCACGTGATCGACAGAAGAGCTACGCTGATAACAGATGTAAGCCGTTAGAATTCCAAGTAGGCGATAAAGTGTTACTAAAAGTCTCTCCTTCGAAAGGAGTGGTAAGATTCATCAAAAGAGGAAAGCTAAGTCCCAGGTATATTGACCTTTCAAGAATATTAGAAAAATAGGACCTGTAGCCTATCAGCTACAACTGCCAGAGGAAATGGCAGGAATACATGATGTATTTCATGTATCTAATCTCAAAAAGTGTCTAGCTGACGAATCACTCGTAAAACCTCTCAAGGATATAAAGGTAAATGAACAACTCAAATTTGTAGAGAGGCCTCTACAGATTGAAGATAGGAAGATCAAGAATCTCAAGCATAAGAGATTAGTTCTGGTCAAAGTGAAGTGGGACTACAAAAGAGGACCTGAGTACACATGGGAGCTTGAATCAGAAATGCAAAAGAAATATCCACACTTGTTCCAGTAGATCTCGAGGACGAGCTCTAAAACAAGGTGGGGAGGATATAACAACCCTAACGTAAACCGACACCCTCATAAATTTTTTTCCGACACCCTAATATATCTTAAAATGTCCCAATATGTATTATAATATATCCCGTATGTGAAAACCAAGCCCGAAATACATTATAGTATTAAAATAAATTAAAAACAATAAATATTAAGTTGAGACGGGCCGCGTAGACCCACCCCACATCTTGCGCGGGCCGTATGAAGAGGTAAACCGGATTCCTTTGATTTCTTTAAGTTGAAGCGGGCCGCGTAATAGTTCTCGATAGTTAACGCGGGCCGCGAGTGACCTAAGTTGGGGCGCAGCCCTGAGCTGACACGTGTCGATATCGTGTCGAACCTAGTAGATGACCGGGCCAAGCTATTGTGTTGACCAAGGTTGACGCGGGCCGCGTATACCTGTCCTGTGTTTTACGCGGGCCGCCTGGAAGTCAGATTTCACAACTATTAATAGAACGCATCAGTTTTCGATTTCCGTCGTTCACAATTCAATTCTCAAATCACAATTTTTGTAGGAAGTTATTATACCCGGGTATTATACCCCCTAAATAGCGAGGTTCTGCTACGATGTAAGTATTATAACCCCTGGAGACGTATTAGATACGCTGCCCGATTGATCTAGGGTTCCGTAACGGCTGTCGTGGTTCTGCCCGACGTTGTCGTTGGAATGCCGTCTCGGGGAGGGTATTACTAATGTTAAAATGGGTTATTATACTAACACACGTGCATTTGTGTAATTTATAGATTATTCCCAGGAAATCCTTACTGAAAACCCTAAAACAGCAATGTGAGTTGATCCACCTTTTGTAAACCTTTTTGTTTACTGTTTTTACAAAACCTCACTAAATTAAATATATAAAAAGCAGTTATTGAGTATTTGTAAAGAATACAATTATAGTGGGTATGTTGGGGTTTTGTATACAAAATTGGTTACTAGCGTGGTAACATCCCATAAGTTGAGTATGACCGTACCACTGATGTTAATTGTGATGTCTTGGAAACAAATGTAATTGCGGATGTGCCCTTAATACTGCAAATTGGTTAAACTAGGATTCACTCACCAGTATTTCCCATTGACAAAATGTTTTTAAAACGCATTTCAGGTAACAAAATGTGAAAGCCAAATAGAAGTCAGCTGGACAGCACTGAAGGCTTGGAAAAGTGGCAATAAAGTTACCTAAAAAGAAATAGATGTTTTTCTTAAATAAAATAGGGTGTACCCCTATGAAATTATATGTACTGAAAACTTGGGTTTTACCCATGTGTTTAATGTTATAAAATGTGGTGGTTTACTCTGATAACATATTTCCTAACTACGGTCCTGATGAAAATTTCCGCTGCCAAATTGAATAAATAAACGTGATACCACCGAAACTGGCTCGCGGCCGCCCATTCCCGGGGATTTGGGATCGGGGGCTGTGATAATCGAACACAAACGAACACGTTACCGAACGTTCAGGAACATAAATGAACGAACATGCCCTCTGTTCATGTTTGTTCATTTAACTAAACGAACGGAATTTCTTGTTTGTGTTCGTTTGTTCACGAACACAAACGAACTTCCCGCCGAACAGTTCACGAACTGTTCGCCGAACGTTTGGTTCGTTCGCAGCCCTAGTCACCGGATCTTCTTCTTCATCACCGGAGCATCTTCTTCATCACTAGAACACCATTCGTCCGGAGCTTCTTCTTCATCACCGGAGCATCGTCTTCATCTCTAGAACATCTTCTCCGGTAGCCACCATTGACGAACACTATCAGACACAGAGCATCTTCTTCGTCACCAAAGTATCTTCCCCGTCCACTACTGTAACGACGAAAAGCACAAGTTCCGGCCAGTTTTGCAGTTGTATGTAAAAAATGTGTAGCTTTGTAGTTTTCTGTAAATATCGTCTTTATTCATGTATTGATTGGATATACGATATTTGAATGAAAATATGATTCTCCTTTGTCTTCAATCTTTGTTTAATCTTTGTTTGATCTTCTGGAAAACCAATTTATAAGTTCCCTAAAGTTTGTTATCTGCAATTCCGTCTTAAGACTTATTACCAGCGACCTGTCAAACTCGTCTCCGGTGAAGTTTCAGGCAAAACTTCGGCTAAAGCATTAGTAGCAACATCTCGCCGCTATTGAGTCAACCTTTTAGCGGCGACAGGTACCAATAGCGGCAACATATGGGGCAATACTGGCGACCCTTTAGCGGCGACATAAGGGGGTCTTTAGCGACGACATCTGTCGCCCCTATTGCCCCGTTTTCTTGTAGTGATATATATACATGCACCACATGAATTTTTATTCATTTCATTTACCGTGGCCTAGTTATAAGATTTCTTCTACGGAGTTTGTATTCAATTTACTAACAATTTCTTTTTTGTGGCATTTTATCGAACATCTAATATAGGCATCAACATATCTACTACTTAGATATCATCTTTTATTTGATCTAAATTTCCAGTTGAGAATTTAACCAAGTAGACTATAGGACATGAAAGCTATATATCACATAGGTCTCAATATCACATGTGTACGTGTACGTGTACGACGCTTTATGAATTTCCAATTAAGTTAGATGAACTTTTGATTCGTAATGTTAAAGGTGTTTAGCATCAAAGAGTTTCCAAAGACAACAAGTCGAGTAAACGTCCACACTTTTTCATTCTAGATTTTTTAATCTCGTCTATTACTTTTCTATTTTGTTCCTCCGCCAAGAAATATTAATTTTAAGTAACATTAATTTTAAGAGAGCTAGATTAAATCTAAACCTCTTCAATTTCCTAGCATAATAAAAAAAAGTTTAATTGTTTTTCTCATCCTATTTCTAAAATATTTAATTAATATGTAACAAGTTATAAAATATTTGCCATTAATACCTATACCTGAAAGAAATGAAAATTGTTTGAGCCCATGTATGTATGGGTCATTGATGTAAACCCTAGAAGATACAAAATGACACTATTGCCCTTGACAAACCCTAGACAACGTACCGTTTTTCATCCACCTGACCAACCATATCAATGGCATGCCACCCTATAAATACCCTCCATTCACCATTCTATATTCATCCCCCAACACAACCACCTTCCTAATGGAGGAGCAGATCCACTCTCATGTTCTCACCCATCTGCATCCCAATTGCAGGTTGGATAAGAATTTTTCTTACTTACGATATCATCACTTGCTGGCTGTTTATAGAATTTCGGGTAAAAACTTTTGTGCTTGTAAATGTTTTTCTTTATTATTGTTACGGCCCCCGACCCGGTTTGACCCGTTTCAGGAGCCGCGGGACAGGAATCCCGTGGTATTTAATTTAAGCGACAGTAGAAGTATTTTTAAAAACAGGATCTTTCAATAATTTAAACTGCTCGTTTCATAACTTAGGGATAAATTCTCGAAATTTACAATAATGTGATTTCTCAGGGAAATCTTTATTTTCAAAACATGTTCATTTATTTATTTACATTGAGCCACTTTTCTAAGCTGGGAGTGCTCCACGGCACTTTTCTTTGCTCATACCAGATCACCTGAAACATGTTTGAAAAAGGTTTTGTCAGCGGGGAAATACTGAGTGAATCATTCATTTTACTGAAAACAACACATTTGTTATAATTTACAGTATTAAGGGGAATTACAATGTTTCTGATATCAAACCAACTACCCACAGTATTTGTCACTCGACCATCCATTGGCTAGCCCATTTGTCCAATGGTGTCTGTGACTGTGGTCAGATCACCCCTTGGCAACCCGTTTGGCCAAGTGTGACGGGAAATAAGTAATGTATACAAAACCCCACATACCGGCTGTAACTTGGTGATTACAAAGACTTAATCCCTGTAATTATAACTTTAAAATAACTTGGATTTTTGTAAAACAGTTGATAAAAAGAGAATGACTCACATTGCAGATTTACGAGCAGAGTATAAGCTTTACTGATTAGCCTTCTAACCTAATTTAAATAACAATGCACACACAAACGGGATTAGTAACTAATTCAGCAGTTACGTCAATTCACGAGATTAAACCCTCACAACTATTATTAAGTGCGATACTTAACAATTCAATGGATTCACAACGAATGACAGAGCATAGTCCGAATTCGAACAGCACTCAAACATTCAAGTTGAAATCACAATGAATAACAAAGTACAAGCTCAATTTGAGCAGCACTCGGACAATCGTTGGATAGTTATAATCGATCGGACGTTGAATCGTAATAGCGATCGAGTTATTACCCTGATTGCGGCAGCACTTCGTGATCGTGTGTGTGTGTTTAATTGTAGTGTAGCAGCTCTAACTCGACGTACAGACGGAATCTGTGCGACGTTTGAACAACAGAAGCTAAGTGCCAATGTCGGCTATTTATAGTGATTTTTGAGACTCGCTTACGGACCGTATGCCTAACCCCCTTACGGTCCGTAAGCTAAGCAGTCTAATTATAGGCTGCCTAGGCTCGGGACTAGGCTTGCTGAATCAAAATTTCAGCCAATCAGATGCTAGCAACATTTTATTTTAGATAATTATCAACTAGGGTTTGCCCCCCTCGAGTTTTAGGGGTCCTGATCCTGATTCCGATTGTTCTGAAAATTTTAGGGTTAGTGCAGGATTACTTGGGTGTCTCAATTAGGGTTTTCTTATTGACTAATTATCGTCCTGATTATTGACTTTAGTGGCAGTTGTTACATCCTCCCCACCTTAAGAAAAATCTCGTCCTCGAGATTTACTGAAATAGATGAGGGTACTTTCGCTTCATCTCTGATTCCAGTTCCCAAGTATATTCTGGTCCTCTCTTGGATTCCCATTTGACTTTCACTAGCACTAGTCGTTTGTGTTTGAGAAACTTGATTTTCCGGTCTTCTATTTGTAGGGGTTTCTCTACGAATTTCAGCTTTTCATTTACCTCTATATCTTGAAGAGGTACTACCAGGGATTCGTCTGATAGACATTTCTTGAGATTGGATACATGAAACACATCATGTATTCCAGCTAATTCTTCTGGTAGTTGTAAACGATAAGCTACTGGTCCTATTCGTTGGATCACTAGGAATGGTCCAACATATCTTGGACTCGGTTTTCCTTTCTTACCAAATCGTACTACTCCTTTCCAAGGAGAAACTTTTAAAAGTACCTTGTCTCCTACTTGGAATTCTAATGGCTTACGGCGGTTGTCCGCATAACTCTTCTGACGATCTCGGGCCATTTTCAGTCTTTCCTTGATCTGAGTTATCTTGTCTGTAGTTTCTTGTACGATTTCTGGACCTGACAATTGACTTTCTCCTATCTCTGCCCAACAAACGGGAGTTCTGCACTTGCGTCCATACAGTGCCTCGAATGGAGCAGCTTCGATGCTCGAATGATAACTATTGTTATAGGAGAATTCAATTAAAGGTAAATGGCTATCCCAATTACCACCAAAGTCAATTACACATGCTCGGAGCATGTCTTCCAGGGTTTGTATCGTTCTTTCACTTTGTCCGTCCGTTTGAGGATGATATGCAGTACTTAAACTGAGTCGAGTTCCCATTGCTTTTTGGAAACTTGTCCAGAAACGGGAAGTGAAACGACTATCTCTATCAGATACAATGGAGAGTGGGACTCCATGTAAGGATACTACTTCGTCTACATACAACTTGGCTAACCTTTCCATGCTAAAGGTTTCCTTCATTGGTAGAAAATGAGCTGATTTGGTTAATCGATCCACAATTACCCAAATAGCATCATTACCTTTTCTGGTTTTGGGTAACCTAGTAACAAAATCCATTGTTATGAGTTCCCATTTCCATACAGGCATTTCTAACTGTTGTAGTAGTCCTGAAGGTTTCTGGTGTTCGGCTTTAACTTGTGAACAGGTTAAACACTTAGATACGTATTCGGCTATATCCTTTTTCATTCCTATCCACCAAAAATTATTTCTTAAATCTTGGTACATCTTATTATTTCCTGGATGTACAGTATACCTTGATTTATGAGATTCTTCTAAAATCTTATTTCTTAATTCTCCTTCCTTAGGTACCCAAATTCGTTTCTTGTGGAATCTCCAAATTCCATCCTTTCCTTGTTCTAGTTCCTTTAGGTAACCTTTCATTCCTTCGGCATCGTCCTTGATTGCCGTTCCCTGAATTTTCTTCAATTGTTCCATTAAATCTAATTGTAGATTTAACCTAAGAGCACGGACTCGCTTTTGCTGTTCATGATACTTACGACTTAAGGCGTCTGCGACTATGTTTGCCTTTCCTCCGTGATATTGAATATCACAGTCGTAATCACTTAAGATTTCCATCCAACTTCTTTGCCTCATATTTAACTCTTTTTTCCCAAATATGTGCCTTAAACTCTTATGATCCGTATAGATAGTAAACTTATTTCCATACAGATAATGTCTCCAAATTTTAAGGGCGAAAATTATGGCTCCTAATTCTAGGTCATGAGTCGTGTAATTTTCTTCGTGCTTTTTCAATTGCCTAGAGGCATATGCAATTACCTTTTTGCGTTGCATCAACACACATCCGTATCCTAATTTTGAAGCATCACAGTAGACTTCAAAGTCTTCTGTTCCTTCGGGTAAAGCTAAAATTGGAGCATTTGTCAATTGGTGTTTTAGAATCTTAAAAGCTTCTTCTTGTCTAGATCCCCATTCAAACTTAACGGCTTTACAAGTCAGCTTAGTTAAAGGTACAGCTATCCTAGAGAAGTTCTTAATAAATCGTCTATAGTATCCAGCTAAGCCTAGAAAACTTCTAATTTCCATAACTGTTTGTGGAGCTTTCCAATTTGTGATTTCTTCTATTTTAGCAGGATCTACGTGAATTCCTTCGTGATTCACCATATGGCCTAAAAATTGCACTTCTTGTAGCCAGAATTCACACTTCGAGAATTTGGCATAAAGCTTTTCCTTTCTTAACAATGTTAAGAGTGCATGCAAGTGCTCACAATGTTTCTCCTGACTTCTGGAATAAATAAGTATATCGTCAATGAAAACGATCACAAATTTATCCAAGTAGGGTTTACAGATCCTATTCATCATGTCCATAAATGCAGCTGGAGCATTTGTTAATCCAAAGGGCATGACTGTAAACTCATAATGACCATACCTAGTTCTGAAAGCAGTTTTAGGTATGTCCTCCTCTTGCACTTTCAGCTGGTGATATCCTGATCTTAAGTCTATCTTAGAGAAATACCTAGCTCCTTTCAATTGATCAAAAAGATCATCAATCCTAGGTAATGGGTATCGATTCTTAATTGTAGCTTTATTCAATTCCCTATAATCGATACACATTCTCATTGATCCATCTTTCTTTTTCACAAACAACACTGGTGCACCCCAAGGGGATGAACTAGGTTGTATAAATCCTTTGCTTAGTAATTCATCTAATTGCTTTTTCAATTCTAGCATTTCAGTGGGTGCTAATCGATAAGGTGCCTTAGCTATCGGTGTAGTACCTGGAATTAGATGAATTCTAAACTCTACTTCCCTATCTGGTGGTAACCCGGGTAATTCTTCGGGAAAGACATCTGGGTATTCTGAAACTATAGGGATGTCCTGGAGTTCCTTACTTTTAGTGTTAATGATTACAGAAATCATATACACCATTTCTTGTTTCCTTGTATAACTAGCCAATCTCATTATTGAGATGAATTTTAGTGGCTTTCGAGGTCTATCTCCTGTAATCATAATCACCTTTCCTGTGGGGGTTCGAATTTCTATAGAATTCTTATCACATAAGATTCGAGCATGGTTGGCGACTAACCAATCCATTCCTAATACCACATCGAATCCGGCTAAGTTCATAGGTAACAGGTTTGCAGAAAACTTATGACCTAACAGTTCTATCTCTCCTTCTTGGAGAACCTTATCTATGTTGACAGAATTTTCATCTGCCGTTTCGACTGTAAAAATCTGCCTAAGGGTAGTTAGAGGTAGGTTAAAAGCTTGGCAGAATGCAGTATTAATGAAACTTTGGTTTGCACCAGAATCAAATAATACTTTTGCATAGACGTCATGAACTAGGAAAGTACCGGCTATCACATCCGGGATGAGTTCGGCTTCTTGAGTGGTCAGCTGGAATGCTCGTGCATTTTTCTTAGTAGTTCCTTCGGTCGTTTTAGCTCTATTGTCTGCTGGTTTAGCTAACTTAGGACATTCAGATTGGAAATGTCCCGTTTCTCTGCAGTTATAACAAACTCTTGTTTTCCTTCTGCAGTCTTCTTCCCGATGTCCTTTTGCCTTACAAAAGTTGCAAATTACATTGCATTGTCCATAGTGTTTCTTCTTGCAATTTCTGCAGAAAGGAAGTGATGAGGATTGCCATGTTCCCCTCTTTTTGAACTTATTATTACTATTACCCACGCGAAATCCTTGGGTAATCTTATGAGCCAATTCCTTCTTGCGATCTTCCTCTCTGGTGCGGACTAGTTCATCGGTTAAGGTATTAGCTAATTCCACAGCATCGTCAATCGTGCGTGGTCTCGCAGCTTTAACGATGTTACGGATTTCACTAATTAATCCCCAAATATAACGGGAAATGAGTACCGGTTCTGGCGAAGCCAGGGAAGGTACCACTCTCGCATATTCGAAGAATGTCGAAGTATATCCTCGACAGTCTACACCTATCATACGATGACTCAGGAACTTGTTTGCCATTTGTTCCTTCTCGTATTCGGGACAGAATTTTCTTTCTACAAGACTCTTAAATTCTTCCCAATTCATCGCATAGGCCATCCTTCGTCCTTTTGCTTGTAGCACCGTGTTAGACCATTCTAGCGCCCCTTCTTTGAACAAGTTTGACGCATACATCACTTGATCTTCTTCTGTACATTTACTTATTGCAATTACTGCTTCGGTTTTCTCTAACCAACGCAGTGTTGTAGTTGCCCCTTCGTTCCTGCAAATTCTGCGGGTTTACAGGCAAGAAATTCTTTGTAAGTGAAACCAGGCGTTGCAGCTTTCATTCTCTTAGGGAGTGGGGCCTGTTGCGGATCATGATCGTCATGATTGTCGCCTCCATTTATGCTGTTACTGCCGTTATCTTCCGGAGTACGTTTACTAGGAATTAATTGTGGTTCGGCAGGTTTCTGAACAGCAGCCACAATTTCTGGAATAGCATTGGCTATCCCTTGAGCAATAAAGTGCTCAATATCTTGTCTAGTTATGTATTGATCTTCCTGATTTTGCTCAGACTGATTTACTTCATTAACTGGTTCACTATTAGCGTTTTCCATCTGCTAATTAGTATTAATAGAAATTATTAGTGTCTAATTATTGATACCAAAATCACAGAATAACACATAGATCAGTATAACATGCAAGCATAGCCAAAATTGTCGACGCCTCGACTTCTGTTTTGTTTTATATATTATACCTGCTTCAATACACACTTTTTATCTTACAATGTTTTATTGCCCATTTTACAGAGTTAGTTTTACTATATTAGTTATAATACAAACAAACTTCTCCAAACCCCTCCTATCTTTTGGTTCACTGGCAGTTTCAGTAACGACGCTCCCTCTCGTCGTACTTCCAAGAGATCTGCTCCCCCATTTCCTGGATCCTATTCCCGGTGCCTATCAGTTCTTCACCAAACTGACGTAGTTCAGCTAAATTTTCATAGCTCATTGGCGGATTAGGGATAGGTTCTGGATCAAACTGTGGGAGAAAACTATAGGGACTATTGACTATATTTTGGAATTGCCAGTCATTGGTCCACCATTCCTCCATTTGGCCTAATGGTCGGGTGTGAACTAGTGGGTCTGGAATAGCTGGTCCTAGGTTTAATGGGAATTGGGCTGTAACAGGATAAGACAAGAGATTATCGTTGATAGGCTCTAGTACATCACAATTATCCAGTAGGCGGTCTATTTCGTCCTGGAATGTGATTTCTTCAGGCTGTTTAGAGCTTTCTCCGATCTCTATTCCCTTTTGCTTTAGGTCTATCCCTATCTCTGCTGGTTTGGAACTTTCTCCGGTTTCTATTTCTTTTCCCTTGCTTACACTCACAGGATTTTCTATTTTAGGGAGTCTCCTAGGTTTCCTTCTGCGCACTTTTCGCCACCCTACATATCTTCTCCTCTTTTTAGGTTTTGCTTTTTCCAGCGATGGAGCTTGGAATTCCAGAGGTTCCTCTATGTCAGCAATGTAACCAGTGAAGTTGTGGGAGACTTCAATTGACACAGGATAGAGGTTGAGGTTCTGAAATGCCTCGGATAGCTCACTCATGCTGTGTAGCATATATGCAAAATGCACAAAAATGCCAAGTTAAAACTTTGGAACAAAGTTTAACAAATAAACATTTTTATTGCACACCAATTTGTACAACATAACAGCAAACAGAACACACTCAGATCTATTTATTTATTTACTGGGAAGTACTTATTTCTAGATTTAGAGTTTAAAGATTTGCATTCTCTGCTACAGTAGCGAGCAGATACAGATTTGCCCATTTTTCTTCTAAGTTATTTTCCCCTGGTGGATTATTACTAATTTCCTGAATTTCCGGGTTAAACCTCACTCTCTTGGTTTGGGGTTTCTTTTTCTCTTGACCTTTTCTAATAATCAAATTCCTTTTCTCCGGTGTAAGTGGGTTTTCGTAATTTGCCTTACGGACAAAGATTCCTTCCTCTAATTTGACGGGAGATTTGGAGGAAGAGGTTCCTTGTTCTTTAGGTGTACTATCTAATTTGCGATAGATAGCAGAAATCTTTTGTTTACCCATACTGTAATTTTAACAATTAGTCAGTTAATGCACACATATTCACAGAATGACAATTTAAATTTTCCTAAGTACTTAAATTAAAATAGTGAGCTTAATCAGTAAGCTTAAAACAATGGCTCTGATACCACCTTTTCCTGTCACGGCCCCCGACCCGTTTTGACCCGTTTCAGGAGCCGCGGGACAGGAATCCGGTGGTATTTAATTTAAGCGACAGCGGAAGTCTTTTTAAAAACAGGATCTTTCAATAATTTAAACTGCTCGTTTCATAACTTAGGGATAAATTCCCGAAATTTACAATAATGTGATTTCTCAGGGAAATCTTTATTTTCAAAACATGTTCATTTATTTATTTACATTGAGCCACTTTTCTAAGCTGGGAGTGCTCCACGGCACTTTTCTTTGCTCATACCAGATCACCTGAAACATGTTTGAAAAAGGTTTTGTCAGCGGGGAAATACTGAGTGAATCATTCATTTTGCTGAAAACGACACATTTGTTATAATTTACAGTATTAAGGGGAATTACAATGTTTCTGATATCAAACCAACTACCCACGGTATTTGTTACTCGACCATCCATTGGCTAGCCCATTTGTCCAATGGTGTCTGTGACTGTGGTCAGATCACCCCTTGGCAACCCGTTTGGCCAAGTGTGACGGGAAATAAGTAATGTATACAAAACCCCACATACCGGCTGTAACTTGGTGATTACAAAGACTTAATCCCTGTAATTATAACTTTAAAATAACTTGGAGTTTTGTAAAACAGTTGATAAAAAGAGAATGACTCACATTGCAGATTTACGAGCAGAGTATAAGCTTTACTGATTAGCCTTCTAACCTAATTTAAATAACAATGCACACACAAACGGGATTAGTAACTAATTCAGCAGTTACGTCAATTCACGAGATTAAACCCTCACAACTATTATTAAGTGCGATACTTAACAATTCAATGGATTCACAACGAATGACAGAGCATAGTCCGAATTCGAACATCACTCAAACATTCAAGTTGAAATCACAATGAATAACAAAGTACAAGCTCAATTTGAGCAGCACTCGGACAATCGTTGGATAGTTATAATCGATCGGACGTTGAATCGTAATAGCGATCGAGTTATTACCCTGATTGCGGCAGCACTTCGTGATCGTGTGTGTGTTTAATTGTAGTGTAGCAGCTCTAACTCGACGTACAGACGGAATCTGTGCGACGTTTGAACAACAGAAGGTAAGTGCCAATGTCGGCTATTTATAGTGATTTTTGAGACTCGCTTACGGACCATATGCCTAACCCCCTTACGGTCCGTAAGCTAAGCAGTCTAATTATAGGCTGCCTAGGCTCGGGACTAGGCTTGCTGAATCAAAATTTCAGCTAATCAGATGCTAGCAACGTTTTATTTTAGATAATTATCAACTAGGGTTTGCCCCCCTCGAGTTTTAGGGGTCCTGATCCTGATTCCGATTGTTCTGAAAATTTTAGGGTTAGTGCAGGATTACTTGGGTGTCTCAATTAGGGTTTTCTTATTGACTAATTATCGTCCTAATTATTGATTTTAGTGGCAGTTGTTACAATTATGCATGCTGTTCCATTATTTTATATGATATCATCAAGGAGCTATTCTGAATTTTTACTAGCCACTAAAGTCATTGGACTTGTTGATTTGCAGATTGATTTGGGAACTGGCGGGGTAGCAAGAGGAAAAGGACAGGTGTTTTTATATATGGATTTCGAGTCCTTTCTCTTTTGGCGTTCTTTAGTTTAAAACTAAACTTGTGTTGCCAATGAGGTGCTGGTGGAGAGGTAAGGGTGAGTCTTGTGTTGTAAGAGACCCAAGTTCGATTCCTGCCCTCCCCATTATTTTCTGCGGCACCTGGCAATGTTGGGAGACTTGGCGAATAGGTAGAGATCGCTAGTTCGATCCTTGAACTGAGCGGGTTTTACCTCACCGCACTGTCGTGCCTTCGGGCGAGTGTTCACGGGCTTCGATCCTAGGTGAGGATTTTTCCCAGTTCGGAGGCGAGTGTATCCCGATGTGGTGAATTTCGGCAAAAGACCATTTGAAGGATTCGTTAGCCGTTCAAAAAACTAAACTTGTGTTGCAGTTGATGTGATCATATTTGAGGTCATGTGTTCTAGCTATCTTGAAAGATTCGCTTGGTTGTGAATGTTTATAATATGCTTATAAAGTAGAATACTATGTGTTTTGTTGTATATATGTATTTTATTTTGTGATATGAGACATTAATTATCATTTAATGTGAAAATTAATAATTCTGAATTTTTTTAAATACCTAAAATCCACCACGTATTTACACATAGCTTCTTGGTTTATTTGCTTTAAATACATTTCACAATGTTGATACATGATATGTGGAAGCGACTCGACTTGACGCGACTCGGCTTAGCAACGACATTCCTCCGTCGTGTGCTTCAAGATTACAAGCGGGCCAAGATATCAAAGGGGTGTGAACTTAGTCCCTGGGCTGAAACAAGAGTGATGAAACAAGCACTTGGGCTCAACAAAGTCGGCGAAACAAGTCTGGGCTTCAACAGTTGGGCCAAAGCCCAAAGTCTACGAAACATAAAGGATGTCGACGAAACACATCAGTTTCGTCGACCAAGCCCCTGTTTCGTCGTTTGATAGTTTGTTTCGTCGAGCTAGGTTCTGTTTCGCCGAGTTGGATTCCGTTTAGTGGTGTCTGTGACTATAAATAGACAGTCTCAACACAGAACTAGAGAGGGAACACAAGAGAGCACACAGAACACACACGAGAGAGTCTGAGAGAGATGAGAGAATATCCTGAAAGTCTGTAAACTGTGTTTGTATCAGTTGTGCATTCTCATCAAGTTAATCAAACGATTGTGTTTCTTTGGTTAACCACTGTGTTTACTTTGTTCTATGTTTGGTTTGGCTTAGTTATGTGGATTCCGCACACTTAACTTTGTTTGTTATAAACAAGGGTTTGGTAGTGAAAATCGATCCTCCGATTTCGGGACCTACAAGTGGTATCAGAGCAGTGGCTCTTATCCTTGTTTAAAATCAAACATAGTTCGGTTGTCTTACCAAGAGTTTGTGTGTTTTCTCAGAAAGTTGTTCTTAGAACTCACTATTTTCTGGAAAAAGGACTCTTAGAATCTGTTAGATGTTATTTGTTTGCTAAAAGTTTTACCGAAAACCTTGCTTGTTTAAGTGTTTACATGTTAACACTTGGTTTCTGTTGAAAGTTTTAAGCAAATTTGTGTTCGGAAATTTATCGGGTCACCGGATTATTCAAGGGTTCTTCATATCTTCAAGCAATATTCAAAGTGTTCTTCATATTTTCACTTTTTTATCTTTATTCAACAAACTGATAAAGTTGTTTTTATCCACCATACTTTGGTTGGTATTTCAGCATGGGTTAATGTGAGAAAAGGTGGTGTGAGTTGACAGCTTGGGTATAAAAAATTCACCTACTTTACCAACCCTCTGACCACCTTTTTGACGTAACAGACCTCGACGAATCAAACTATCGACGAAACAGAAAGTGTTTCGCCAAAGGTCTCTTCGGCGAAACGGAAAAGTGTTTCGCCAAAGATCCCTTCGACGAAACAGACTTAATCTGTTTCGCCATAATACTTCGACGAAACAGAATCTGTTTCGTCATCAGTCGTTTCGTCGAAACAAAATCTGTTTCGTAGAAAGTGTTTCGTCGTGTGTGTTGTCATTTTTCAACAGAAGGTTTGCAAATCTATCATAACATTGTGTTTTCAAGTGTTTGATCAGGGATTCTACTTGTATACATCAAAAATGAGTTGCACGAGTCCGTGGGACTGGAGTACGGACACACAACCCGGTCAAGATCAAACTTCCGTAGCCGCATGGGCAAGAAGTATGTTTCCTCAACCAGCGATCAGTGCAAGTCAATGGGCGTTGGTATCCAATTAGAATCAAAGTATTCAAAATCTTCTGCTTAGCGAAAGTGAAACGGCCAGCAACAATCGCCCACCAAAGTTGAATCACATGAACGATTTTCCATCATGGAAAGGCCGCTTTCATACATATGTTCAAGGGCGAAGCACCGAACTTTGGACGTGTTTCATTAATGCATTCAACTCTAATCTTGAAGTAGCAGCATCCACTTCAGCAGGTTATGCTAATATGCTTGAAGATGACAAGAAAGCCTATGACTTAGAGAAAAAGGCGTTTGCTATTCTTACACAAGCACTCAACAAAGAAATCTATCATCAGTTCGCTTACTGCAAAGACATAAAAACATTATGGGATGCCTTGGTAGCGAGAGGAGAAGGCAATGCAGCTACTCGAAAGTCTCGCCATGATCTGTTAAAGAAAGAGTTTGAATCATTTCAGTTTTTGGAAAATGAAACCCTAAATGATATGACTACACGTTTTTATCATTTGATTAGTGAAATGTTTGCTTATGGGGTTTTGGCCACTCAACAGGATATGGTGACTAGGTTTGCTGATGCTTTACCTCCAAAGTGGAGTTCGTTTATTGAGCTGTTGAAGCATACGGGTACTCTAGATACAGTTAACATCTATGAGTTCATTCAGAAGCTGGAACACAAGAATGATGAAGAAATCCAGAAAGCTAAACATGTCCCCGCTCCTCAAAATACAGAAATGTACCTTCCAGGCTTCGACTCCTTGGCCAAATCCAGTGCAGCTCAGCAACCAAAATTGCAAACTACATTTGTGTCCAATACAAGTTCCTTTCCGTTTCCTCAGTCAGCTACTACTCCGGCTTTCGATTCAAGGGCTTATATTCCAACACCTCAACCTCCACCTCAAGTTAATCCTGCACAACCTCAATTCGATCCGAGGGCTTACATTCCTGTTCCATCACAACCACAAGTCCAACCACAACAACAAGCTCGTTATACCAACAATCCTCAACCTCAAAACCCTAACACAGTCCGAGTCGACACTTCAAATCTTTCACAAGTTAGCATTGAAGTAGCAAAGGAACATATGGAACTTATCAATACGATGGTCAGTGCTTACTGCGGTTTGGTCGCATGTCATATTGGAAACATTAATATGACCAATGAAGATTATCAACAGATCAAAAAGGATGAAATGGAGTTGATGGACATCAAATGGGCTTTTGCTAGTGCAGTTAGAAGGGCAAAAGACTTCATGGCTCGAACTGGAAGAACTTCGTTGGAAGGCAAAAAGGATACGAAGTATGGGTTTGATATAAATGCTGTCACATGCTTCAATTGTGGCGAGAAAGGGCACTTCAAACGTGAGTGCACCCGACCAACCAAACAAGGCAATCATAACCCATTCAGAAACCAGACGATTACTTCAAATGTCAATGCCCAGAAAGAGAATCGTGAAAGGAGGATTGTAGCAGTGAATAACAATTAGAACCAGTCTGGACCATCAAATTCCAATCGAGCATTGACAGTTCAAGCTGACGAAGGATGTGACTGGTCTGTACAGTTTGGGGAAGGCGATCAAGGAGGAGGAACAGCTTGTTATGCAAAGATCATCAATCACATCAAGCACGTTCATAAGGAGAAATTTTCTGAAAGTGACGACAGTTCGGGTTACTCCGGGAGTTCTGATGAAGAAGGTTCTATTTCTGGGGATAATCACTCTGAGTCTGATGTGAAGGAGGAAGCAAGTTCTGATGTTGAAGACTTGTTATATGAAGCTGAGGAGTTAAAATGTTAGAAATCAGTTCTGATCAATAAGGCTGCTGTTGCATCTAAGGAAATGGAGAAGTTCTTCTCTGAAGACGGATCTTTTTCTTTTCATACTGCCTTTATGGCAAATGTCTCAGCCTCTACGAGTCAGGTAAATTCAGAAACTCCTGCTCCTAGTGTTTGTAAATCTTGTGCAGATATGAAGCTTGAATCAGAAAAGCTTCATAGTCATAATCAAAGTTTGGTTATTGAACTATCAAAGTGCAAAGAGGCTAATATGGCTTTAGTTCGAAACGAAAAAGAATTTAAATTTGTAACTGAAACCCTAAAGAAAAGCGTTTCCGAAGTTAACAAAGTGGTTTATCATAAACAAGTTAGCATAAACGATTACATAAACATTGCTGAGGAAACCAAAAAGGAACTAGCCATAGCCAAATGCGAGCATGATGCTATCAAGCAAAAGTTGGAAAGTTATTCTAACTCCCGATTTGTGCTTGATCACATCATTGAAGTTCAACAACTGAAGGGAAACAAGAAAGGCGTAGGGTATGAGAAATGTCCGCCCCCTTTGAGACATAACTATACCAAAATGCCTGATGAAGAAGATATGCCACGGTATGAACCCAGTGTGCCTCTTGATTATGAAGAATTTTCTACTGGCCTAGGTTTCAAACCAGACAATTCTTCAAACACATCATCTGAGCAACCAGAAACCTCGACATGTACGAAACAAAGTCCTCCAATCATTGAGGACTATGAGTCGTCAGATGATGAATCAGAATCAGATATTAGTGATCAGGATAAATCACTCAACAAGATGAAAGGAGTAGAAATTCCACTTGAAAATCATATTCTTTGTAATCCTGATACTCCTGTGGTCAAACAAGTGATAGATCCTGTCAAGAATGACAAGACATCTGTGTCTACCATTAAGAGCAGTAATGTGTTGTACACTTTGGTTGGTGATTCAAGAATCTATTCAGATCATGATTTTCCAATTAAAAATGTCAATCCATCTTTGATTGATAAAGTTTTTGAAGATAACACAAACAAGTTTTTGGGAAAAACACTTCTAGGAGTTGTTGTGACTCAATGTGATCCAGTTCCTAAGGCTGAGATTAGAAAACAATTTGGAAATCAAAAACCACCAACAAAACAACAACCTATTGCTTCTAAGGGTAAACAACCAGAAAGGCGAGCTCAAAAGCCTAATGTTTCTCAATCAAAATCTGAAACAAAAGGGGCTCGTTATCAAAATAAAGCAAAAGATGTCAAATTCGTAGCATCCAAGGGTACGGATAAAATTGAGACTTTTGAAAACAAATCAAACACTGATTTTGTACAACAAGTCACGATTTTAAAACGTAACAGTGAAAACAATTATACTCAACATACAAACGGGTGTGATGAAAAGGCAAGTACCTCAGGCTCTACGAATTCGACATCTGTTGGTCAATCGAACTCTCCTAAGTTTGTAGAAAGGAGAACATCTTTTAAGTGTGGGGAGTTTGGACATATCATTAAAAATTGCCCAAACACTCCAAAAGATAAATTTGTTGAGAAAGCACCACCTGAAAAGGTTCACCCTCAACGTCGTTCAGTTTCACAAAAACATGATAAACGAACTGTTAAAGAACAAGAAACAAAACAACGACGTAAGAACATCAAAACTGTTGAAAAGGCTTTAAAATATGAAGTCAAAACAGTAAAAAGGGAACCAAGTGTTTCACAACCAGTAAAACCAAAAGCTTCAAAATCTGTTTACAACATTCAGTCTGGTAACCAAAAACAAACCTGGAAACCTAAGACGGGTGATAGTTCAGGGGGAGCTACTGTATTTGAGAATCATCAAGAAATTGAGATCACTTTTCGTGATGCTCAGGGACGACCCAAGACCACTAAGGCTTGGGTCCCCATCCTCAAATGATCTTTGAACGACATGTGTAGGGTGTTCCAGGAGGAACTATTAATAGTCATTGGATTGTTGATAGTGGAGCATCCAGGCACATGACAGGCGACTTACGACTTCTATATGACGTGAGAAATATTAGAGGAGGCTATGTCGCATTTGCAGGAGACAAAGGCGGATACATCACTGGAGAGGGAAGTATCTCCAATGGTATTGTGTGTTTCGATAAGATCAATTATGTTCGTCAAATTGATCATAATCTTCTCAGTGTGTCGCAAATCTACTATAAAAAGTTCACCGTGCATTTTGATGATGCTGGTTGTTATGTGCTTAAACCTGGTTTCAAGATTCCTAAAGAATGGATTCTCTTATCGGCTCCAAGAGTTAATGATCTCTATATTCTTGATATGAGCCAAGCGATTATAACATCTGCACAAGCCACTTGCTTTGTCTCTAAAGCCACAGAAAAGGAGTCTATATCTTGGCACAGAAGAATGGGGCACATTCACTTGAGAAAAATGAACCATTTGGTGAAAAACAATCTTGTGAATGGTGTGCCTGTGAGAAGTTTTCATTTACAAGATATATGTGTTTCATGCCAGAAAGGGAAGCAAACAAAGAAGTCTCACCCATTGAAGAAAATCAATACTGTTAGCATGCCTCTCGAACGTCTTCATATGGACCTGTTTGGACCAATGAAACACAAGACAACTTTCGGGGATGCTTACTGTCTGGTGGTTACTGACGATTATTCTAGATTTTCTTGGGTATCTTTTATGGCACACAAGAGTGATACTACTGGCATCCTCAAAGATCTTCTTACAATGTTGGAGAATCTCTACACGTTGAAAGTTAAGAGGATCAGAAGCGACAATGGAACGGAGTTCAAGAATCATGTGATGGATGAGTTCTGTACTTCAAAGGGCATTCTGCATGAATACAGTTTGCGTTACACTCCACAACAAAACGGCGTCGTTGAGAGGAAGAATCGGACAATTATTGAAACTGCAAGAACAATGCTGGTAGAGTCGGAACTCCCTGTTCAATTCTGGGGGGGGGAGGCTATGTCGACTGCGTGCTACACATTAAACCGAGTTCTTACAGTTAAGAGACATGGCAAAACTTGTTTCGAACTTCTACAGAAAAGGAAACCGGATCTTTCTTACCTAGAACCATTTGGAGCTCCATGTACTATGATTGAACCGGATGGAATGTTTGGCGCGAAAGCTATCGATGGTTTCTTCCTTGGATATGCAACTCCAAATTTTTGTGTATGGAATCTGGCAACCAAAAAGATTGAACTATGGAGTGAAGTAAGGGTTCAAAGGTACACAAGTCCTGTTAGGGCTCCGGGTGATCCTTGGATGTTCGATTACGATGGACTGTTTGACTCCTTTAATCTACCAACCTTTGACGAAGAATCTGCAGCTGCTAGAATGTTATTTGACAGTGACAACGCTGCTGACTCGCCATTGGTCAGACCTGTTATCGTTAACCCTCAAGGTTCTTCTTCGGTTAACAATACGGTACAAAATGAGGTATTTGAAGATGCTGCTGATTACAATGAGTCTTCGGAAGATGATGAATATCATGATGCAGTAGAAGGGTCTTCAGCTCCAGTTGCTCCTGTTCAAGGTGCCTCTGTTGATACGCCTCATGTGCAGAATGTAGATACTGCTGAAGGGAATGCATCCACCTCTACACACATTCCCGGTGTGGAGTTGGTTGTTGATCTTAATCTTAACAATTTGGGTATCAATGCTCGTGTTTATGAAAATCCTGAAATGAGGATTCATGATATCCATCCACAGCAGAACATTATAGGAGATGTCCAACGCGGTGTGCAGACGCGTACAGCTGAGAAACAACCAGAATGCTGGTTTGTATTCTGCCATTAGAGAATCGGGTCTTCAAAATGATTGGTCCTTCGCGTGTTACGTTTCACAAGAAGAACCAAAATCTTGGAAAGAAGCTTTAAAGGATAATGCTTGGGTTGAAGCCATGCAGGACGAACTGCAGCAATTTCAAAAGCTTGGTGTTTGGAAGCTTGTTGAAAGACCGGAAAATTACAAGAAAATTGGCACTCGATGGGTTTTCAAATGCAAGAAGGACGATCGTGGAGTAGTTATTCATAACAAGGCAAGATTGGTCGTTCAGGGATTTCGTTAGATTGAGGGGATTGACTACAATGAAGTTTATGCACCAGTTGCACGTCTGGAAGCTATTCGGATCTTTCTTGCTTATGCTTCTTTTAAAGGATTCAAAGTCTACCAGATGGATGTCAAAAGTGCTTTTCTTCATGGGATAGTCCAAGAAGAGGTGTACGTCGAACAACCTCCAGGTTTTGAAGATCCAATTCACCCCGATCGGGTCTGATTGCTCAACAAAGCTCTTTATGGTTTACATCAAGCACCTAGAGCTTGGTACGCAACCTTATCCAACTATCTTTTGGAGAATGGATCTCGACGAGGTCTTATCGATTGCACTCTCTTTATCAAGGAACAAGATGGAGACCTTCTGTTGGTACATGTGACACATCGGGTTTTCCCGAGCAACCTTCTTGTATTAGCCTTTGGTGTACTTATATTATTAAATGAAAGTTCGTGAATTACCTTGACGAGTTATGTGATCCTTGTATTAAGTATGTGAATTATATATATATATATATATATATATATATATATATATATATATATATATATATATACATATATGTATGTGTATAATAGCGAATCGAGACCACGAACCCGACTCGAGACCACTCTCGGTCTCGAGTAAACAGTAAACGGTTGGGCCGGTTGGGCCGCAACCTCCCTTAGACCACTCGAAACCCTTGTAGGGTGCACCACCCACCGAGTATAAAACCCCTCATCCACCTTCTCCCTTACACTCTCACACACTCTCTCCCTCACTAAAACCCTAGAACTACAAGACCTCCTCTCCTTTCTCTCGGACCAAACCGGTGACAACAAGGACACTCGGCTCGGTTCAAGCTCGGGATCACCATTCGGAAGCTCACTCATCGACCCCTCATACCCTCACACTTTGAGTCTCTACCGGTTAGTGTTCTAATGTGTACTAGGTGTTTTATGTGTGTTAGATGCCTTGTGTGCTTGATGAATGAAATATATACTTAACCTCTTTTACATGACCTTGATTGATTTGGTGAGTAAAAATCATGAATTACATGAAGATTGATGTTCATCTATGATGTAGATGCTTGGGTTCTAGATAGAGTGGTTTGTTAATAATCATGCTAACTTGACACATGAATAAGTAGAAAAATGCTTGAATATGGTGCTATCATGTTCTCGGTTGGGTGTGTGAATGATGATGATCGATAGTACATTAAACTAGGTGTATTATGCTAGCATAAATCGGTTTAAATGAGTATGTTTGGTTTAGGATGAAAACCCTAATGATGAACTAGATGAATATGTGTTGAATGTGTTTGAATGTTGTTGCAAATATTTGAAAAACTTGTTGTTTGATCCATTTTGGTTAAGTGTTAGACAAGGGAACATGTTTGTGAAACCTTATTGGATAGTACTTCATGGCATGAAATCAGAATTCTGTTGCATAGTACAATTCGGACAGATGCATCAGAATCAGCAGGTAAACGACTCGAGACCAACGGTTGCGACTCGAGACCATGGAGCAACAACTCGAGACCGCAACGGTTGCGACTCGAGACCTGGGCCAAGCAACTTCAAAACGGACTTCAGGGACTCGAGACCATCAAGGTCTCGACTCGAGACCACACCGTGACAACTCGAGACGGGACTCGAAACCTCTGAGGTTGTGAGTCATGCCTGCACTACTCGAGACCAACCATTACAAGCCGAGACCTCCTGGTTGCGACTTGAGACCGCATGCTCTTGAGTCGAGACCACCTTGTCTCGACTGGGCTGTTCACTTTAGTTATTGGGCCATAATGTGATTTGTTTGGGCTGCCTGTTTAACTGAACTATGTGTTAATTGTTACTGTTGACTGATCCAATAGTAGAGCAGGCCCAATAACTCAACATGTAATTGTATGCATTCTATGTGTTAGATTCTAGTAGGATATACGTGATTACTCGTACCCCCAAACCTGACCTATACTAGTAACCATGTTAGGATGTGGTGACCAACAAGTTTGACCAAGTAAGCTAATCTGCCGAGCAACCCAAGGTGAGTTCACAACTTAAAGCATGCGTTCCCGGTGGATTGGGAAACGGAACTAAAACAACACTATCCCCTCGTGAGGGATACAAACTTACTTTTCTTCCCTTGTTTTTGGGAACTCTTAGTTAATTACTGTTTATACGGAATGCAACGAGCAACACTAAACGAAACTCTATCACTTAAGTCCCTACTACTTAATACCGATTAGTCGCCGGGGCCACGCGAACGGGTTATTAGTTGATAGCGCTATTTAGGTCTTACCAGCCTCACACCGTGCCCGTGTATGGGATCGGGAGTGAACTAATAGACTCTGGCAAATCCGTCAATGATGATAGAACATTGACAAACGGGGCACTTTACGGAAACGTACGGTTACATGAAGTATTCGGTATTGGAAAAACAGTTTAGTCGCTTACTTATGGGGTAGCTCCCCATGGCATGTATAAACGGGTAAATTAACTGGTGAAACAAGTTTTTGGTAATTAAAAACTGGACAACTCGTGAACTCGCCAACATTTTTGTTGACACTCTACTGCATGCTTTGTAGGTACCCAGTGACTCAGGAGCTTGCTACTTGGGGATGTGTAGTGGTCGTCTAACCCGTGTGTTGGGTTCCAAACAAACGTGAATTAAGATCTTGTTTTAAACTATTTTGTCTATGCTTCCGCTACTTATCTGAACTACTATTTAAACTTATAAACTTTTGAACTTAAACTATGATATTTGCTAACCCTGTGGTTGGTGAGTATTACTTATGTTGCTCAGTATAATTGGTGGCTGGATCCTGGTCAGTCACGCCTCCAAGCGGTGGTGCTCCGCATGTGGATTTTGGGGGTGTGACAGTACAGGTATACGTTGATGATATCATATTTGGTTCTACTAATGATTCTTTGTGCAGGCAATTCGAACGTATTATGCAGGAAAAGTTCGAGATGAGCGCTATGGGGGAGATGACTTTCTTTTTGGGCCTACAAGTTCAACAAATCGAGTCTGGGATATTCATCCATCAGACTAAATATGTTGGCGACATCTTGAGCCGGTTCCAGATGTCAGAAGCAACGCCCATTGGCACCCCACTTCCGCAGAATCACGGGATTACTCCGGATTTGAAGGGTGAAAGCATCAACTCTTCATACTATAGCGCCATGATCGGATCTCTTATGTATCTTACTGGTTCGAGGCCTGACATCATGTATCCAACGTGCCTGCTTGCAAGATATCAAGCCAACCCAAAGGCCTCTCATCTGTCAGCTGTTAAAAGGATTTTTCGCTATTTGAAGGGATGCCCAGACACCGGTCTTTGGTACCCTAGGGATGATAGCTTTGATTTGACTGCATACAGTGATTCTGATTTCGGTGGCTGCAAAATTGATGGCAAATCAACAACTGCAGGATGTCAATTCTTAGGAAATCGCCTAGTTACGTGGCAGTGCAAGAAGCAAACGTGTGTTGCTACATCAACCTGTGAAGCAGAATACATTGCTGCCTCCAGTTGTTGCTCCCAAGTCTTGTGGATCCAACAACAAATGCGCGACTACGGTTTTGAATTCCTAACTACTCCTATTTACGTTGATAATTCTGCTACTTTACAGATCACTAGAAATCCTGTGCAGCATTCAAAGACCAAACACATCGAAATCAAATATCACTTCATACGTGATTGCTTTGATAAAAGGCTAATCGATGTTGTTAAGGTCCACACCGATGACCAACGTGCCGATCTTTTTACCAAAGCATTTGACAAATCAAGATTTGACTTTTTATTATTGGTAAACGGCGTTAAGGTCAAGCAAGAGTAAAACCAACATCGGAAAATCATTTTTTTACATATCTTTGTGTTTTAAATTTATCTTAGTTTGTTCATTTTAGGGGGAGTAAATCCAAAATTTGAAAATCCAAAAACATCGAAAAATTTCAAAAACACAAAAACAATAGAAAAACAAAAATGAGTTTCCTGGCGAGCAAAAGAGAAAATGATAGTACATCAGTGGTCTATCCAAACCTCTTTAAACCTAAATTGAAAAACGACAAGCAGCTCTATATAAGATGTATCGGTAGGCTCACAATCATTTTAAAGTAGGGTGATATAAATCTTACATTGACTAAAGACCAGGTGGGAACCATTCATTAGCATATGGTCTTAGTACCAAAATTTTGTTTGATAGATTGCCGAGGTTCTGAGATATTTGGTCTTTATGTTGCTTATTATCTGGGTATCATGGTTGTATCTTTTACCGAAAAATAACGGGGACGCAATTCTAGATCTTCCATGATACTATACATACGTGTACATATTGCATCCGACCTCAATAAGTGATAAACAATCACATGTCCAAACAAATAAGTGATAAAATATCACATCTATCCGGGAGTCAAGTTCGTCTCTCTGCTGTACGAAAGTACTGACCTGTTCACGGACTTGCTCCTGTGCCCTCATGCATCGAAAATCAAGTTCCTCGTCAATAAGTGATTCTATCACATAGGGCTTGGTTTTCAAATCAAAATAAGTGAGTTTCTCACATCATATACGGTCAAACAGATGATAATCGGTATACTCACCGGTAAGATGAACCCTCGTACGTACCTTGATACGGGAATGTGTCGTGATGTGGATGAACACCGGTCGGTAAGTATAAATCATACCTTAATGTATCCCCTCGACATGATTACATCTGATAAGTTGAGCTTATGTGGACAACAATACCGATAATCGTTATAGGATGCTTATCTTAATGTGAACCAATTGAACAACAAGAGCGTTTTGGCGTGACCGTACACTGATATGATTCTCTTACCCTTGAAACTCGCAAAAAGAATGTCTGTAAATATTTATTTACTGCTTTCAGTCTTTACATTTCAAATATTCAAAATATCAAAAAGATTTTAGGTGTGTTTTAATATAAACTTTATAAAAGCCAAAAAGATTTTATTTCTGCCTTATTTTCGATTGTACGATGTTGGATCTCGAGTCTTCGTTGCCAGAAACCTGATTGAAAACCAAAGTGACTAAATCTTCATAAACGGTCAAAATTTGTAAGTTTTGAAAGTTAAAAACTAAAATTGACAAATTTGTTAAACTTTCAAACTGTCAGATGGTAGTTGATTGAGACATGGTCATACGTGTGTCGTTTGTTTATACTAACTATATTCCAAGCAATTGTTCTCATTACGCGTTTAGATTTCTTGCATGTGCAGATTCTAAAGGCAAGGAGAACATGGTCGATGACAAGCTTCGGGATGAAGACACGACGTGAAGGCACTCAAATGATGAAGATGATCGAGTTGCCGCTGACCCTCATCAATACCACAAGGATCTCAAATACTGAAGATCAAGTCATTCACGAGCATAACTCAAGAGGGAGCTTATGTTAAAGGGGAGTTTGTCAACACACTTCCTACATGAAACGGGGAGTTTGTTGATACACTTTCTGCTTTCAAGATGTGAAGACTTTGAAGATCCTCCGACATAGAAGACATGAAAGGCGAATCTCGCGAGTAGCGTCCAATGGGGAGTTTGTTGATACATGATATGTGGACGCGACTCGACTTGACGCGACTCGGCTTAGCAACGACATTCCTCTGTCGTGTGCTTCAAGATTACATGCGGGCCAAGATATCAAAGGGGTGTGAACTTAGTCCCTAGGCTGAAACAAGAGTGATGAAATAAGCACTTGGGCTCAACAAAGTCGGCGAAACAAATCTGGGCTTCAACAGTTGGGCCAAAGCCCAAAGTCTACGAAACATAAAGGATGTCGACGAAACACATCAGTTTCGTCGACCAAGCCCCTGTTTCGTCGTTTGATAGTTTGTTTCGTCGAGCTAGGTTTTGTTTCGCCGAGTTGGATTCTGCTTAGTGGTGTTTGTGACTATAAATAGACAGTCTCAACACAGAACTAGAGAGCGAACACAAGAGAGCACACAGAACACACACGAGAGAGTCTGAGAGAGGTGAGAGAATACCCTGAAAGTCTATAAACTGTGTTTGTATCAGTTGTGCATTCTCATCCAGTTAATCAAACGATTGTGTTTCTTTGGTTAACCACTGTGTTTACTTTGTTCTATGTTTGGTTTGGCTTAGTTAAGTGGATTCCGCACACTTAACTTTGTTTGTTATAAACAAGGGTTTGGTAGTGAAAATCGATCCTCCGATTTCGGGACCTACACACAAAACAAAAGAAATAATTTTTAGGCATTCATCCTACTGGTTTGTCCCATGCTATAACACGTAGGTTCGTTCCTCATAAGTATTTTTTTGTATTATTTTTTCTTTTTTGGATTTTCAACTGTAAATAAAAACTAAAAAGTAGTAATAAATAAAAAAAATTAAAGTAACTTAAAAGCCTAAACCACAGGACAAATTTATAGAAAAAAATAAAAGTTTTGTGCATTAAACAATAAATAATTTTCGACAAAAAGAATCAGCGACCAAAAATAAAATGTTATGAATTAAATTTTATAACTAAATTTTCTGCATTAAACTAAATTTTCCTTCAACAATGATCTTGATTTCCTTTTTCTTGTATTTATTGGTACCATACTTATTATACTCTTTTCTCAAAGTTGATTGGGTAGGAGTATAATATGTATCGTACCTATAAATATAAGAGTTCACATTAGTTTAGGGTTACACCAAAGTAACCAACACCATCACCTCCGCCACCCTCCCCACGCCGGCAGAACTCACTGCTGCCTGCCATGCCGCCGCCCAGCTGCTAGACCTTGTCGCCACCCTCCGGGCTGCCGAACCCTACGATGGCCACCCATACGCTGCCGCATTGCCCTTCACTTCTTACCAGGTTTGACCGTGAAGTGTTCTCGAGTCTCGCATTTGGGTATTTGGGTTTCAAAATCCATGTCAAGTTGTTGATTCAGGATCGCGGTTCGTGAACAAACGTCAACTTGCGAGACGGTTTGCTGGATCAAAGTGTGAATGTTGGGTTTTCGAAAACCCCTTATGGTTGTGTTTGTTTTAATGGTTGTAATTGGATCACTAGAATGGGTTAGTTGGTTTTAGCATACATGCTTCCGAGTCGAACTGAACCGAATCGAACCGAGCCACATCCACACAAAACTGTATCAACATGTGCGAAGGAAATAACTACACTTACCTTTGTATTTTTTTTTATCATAATCGATATCTACAAAATTTAAGGAGACATGACATCAAAATTTTGCAAGTTGATGAAGTTTAAAGGAGTTGATTTAAGAAGATGGCAAGAGGATGCACTTTCTTTTTACAGATTTGATTGGGGTGTATATCCTTACCGGTCCCAAGCATGAAGCAATGGACGTACGTAAAACTCTCAAAGCCATCCAAAGAAGGAAAACGTAAGAATACTTTGACACGTCTTAAACTATGTCTCATCAAAATGTTAGATCAACTAGGTAGTTCACATCACCATACATGGAAACACTTTGCATGTGTACATGTCGCTTTATGGATTTCTTATTAATTTAATGGAACTTTTAATGTTAAAGGTGTTAAACATCAAACGGTTTCCACGTTGTCTTCACAAGCCGGACAACAAGTGGAGTGAGTAAACATTCACACTTTTTCATTATAGATTGCCTCCAAGAAATATAAATTACAAGGAGAGGTAGATTATATCGAAACCTCTTCAATTTCCTAGCATAACAAAAAAATAATCTTTTTTCTCATCCTGTTTTAAAATACTTAATGTTTAACAAGTTATAAAATATTTTCCATTAGAACCTTAAAACAAATTGTTTTAGCCCATGTATGTATGGATAATTAGCTTAATGTTTAGAATAATTACCCTTTCAATTCACCACTTGATGTAAACCCTAGAGAACACATAATGACACCATTGCCCTTGACAAACACTAGACAACCGCTTTTCCTCAACCTAAACCTTAAAGAGATCAATGGAGGAGCACAACCATTTCTAATCATCCACTAGCACAACCACCTTCCTAATGGAGGAGTTGGTCCGCTGCCACAATCCGCTTTCCAAACGAGCTGGAAAAGAATTTAAAAGTGAACTGAGAAACCATTGTACTAGTGACCTACATGACACAATTCAATAATAGTTTTAAGTATTTCGCATGCGATTCAACAAAGGCGATTAAAGCACATAAGAGAAGTAGAATTCGTGCCAAATTGCAATTTAACAATAATATTTAGAATCGCGCGATTAAAACAATGGGAAAAACCAATTTGTTTTTTCCTATCTCAAAATTATTGATTCATCCAATGGTTTCATGTTAGGGTTTAATTTTGTAGTTCTTCAATTAGGATAGTTTTTTTCTTTTCCAAGTCTTTACACCGAAGTTCTAGTGTTGGTTTGAACATTTATTCATATACTTTTAAAACCCTTAATATAACGTACCCAGTAGAATCTCACTTAGAGCAGAGCATTTGATAGGGTCTTGTAAGGGTGAGATAAGGCAAAGCTTTCTCCTATTTAAGGAAATAGAGAGGTTGCTCGCTAAATAATCCAGATAATATAATATACCTTAGATTACTATATAACTAGAAGAATCAAACCAACAACCATACATTTGTGGGTAAACTACATTAGGTCAAAACAAAAGAGTAATGAGACAAGAAATAACGTACACTCCCTTTAAAAATCTACACATTAAGACAACGTTAATGCAAACAAAAACAAACGGATATGAATAGCAAAGGCTTCCAGATAAATCTAATAAGATTTGTACAATTATTTGTACAATTTTTTAATTTTTTTTACTTTTAGTGGCGACATATGTCGCCCCTAAAAGTCAAAACTGTCGCCGCTAAAAGTCATTCACAATAGCGATGACACACCCTTTTTAGTGACGACAGGTGACAAATAGCGGCCGATCTATAGCGGCGACCCTTTAGCGACGACAGGTCGCCGCTAAAAGGCAATAGCGGCGACAAAAAGGGCTTTTAGCGGCGACACGTGTCGTCGCTAAAGGTGCCAGTTTCTTGTAGTGCACCCTTAAGCTAGGTTAATTTTTTGGGTTTAGTTTATTCATCCGAAATATGTTGGATGAACGGTGTGATGCATATTCTATGTTTGTCATACTGTTGTTTTTTCATTGCTTAACTACACTTTTTGTTTTGTTGCACGAATGTTTGTAGGTAGTTGAAACAACTTATTTTTCCAATAAAAGTTGTCATAAGTTTATGCGGGAAGGAAATAACTACACTTATCTTAGATTTTTTTTAGTATAATTGATGTCAATAAAATTTAAGAGGACATGACATCCAAGTTTGGCAAGTTGATGAAGTTCAAAGAATGTGATTTAAGAAGATAGCAAAAGACGCTCTTCCATTTTTACAAATTTGATTTTGGTGTATATCCTTACCGGTCCCATGCATGAAGCAATGGACGTACGTAAATCCCTCAAAGAAGGAAAATGTAAGAATACATTAACACGTCTTAAACTATGTACTCCAAGCGGAATATTGAATATGCCTAATCCATTAACTCAACTAACTCGAGTATCTACTTGTTTAATTCTAAGATCAAATAAAGAGTTTTTTTTTTCTGCTTAAGTAGGATGAGAAAAGAATCTTAACCTTTCATTTTTCAAATTAATGGTTAAGATGAAAATGTAGGAAAAAAGATGAGTTTAAGGATATCTTTAGAAAATTCTATTTATTGATTTTCTCTCTTCACATGCATATTCCACCCCCATTGTTTAAACGTTCATAACTATTTTATGCGACATTCTTTCATAAAAAAATCACCACAAAATCGAGCGTTTTTTATCTTTAATTTGAGTACCATATCGGTATATAAAATATGACAACTAAAAAAATGTGTTATATTTCTATGTTGGCATTTTTATGCTGAATTTTTGTACTACATTTTTGTGCTATACCTTTTGTGCTGAATTTTTTGTCTTAATTTTTTTGCTGAATTTTTTGGTGATGGGATTTTTTTTGAACGGCTAATTTCTTTAGTCCCCTATCATCTGTGGGACTTGAACCCAAGACCTTCCCCTTTCCAACCTAGGTGTTTTAAAGGCTTTGCCTATCTTGGTGATGGGATAAGGGTTATGACTATTAGGTCATGAGTTCGATTCCAACAAGAGGGGGGGGGGGTTCTAGATTTATTGAGTTTCTTATGAATTGGTGTATAGGCATTATTGCGGCAATATTAAGATGCTTAAGATTTGAGGAGGGTAACATTGTAATTAAATATATCTATATTACTATATAAAAGATTTGAGGAGGGTAACATTGTAATTTACCTTTAGTATTAAGATGCTTAAGATAAATTTTGGGTGATTCTATTCCCACACCCCTTAAATCTTATTTCCACATCCTTTTCACTATATATATATATATATATATATATATAGGCTGGTTATTGTACAAATTGGCTTAACGTACGCTGCGTACGGAATTCAGTCACAACATGCGAAATTTGATTTATAACATGCGACTTCCATTTTTTTCACATGCGATTTCCATTTTTTAACACATGCGATTTCTAGTGGTTTACACACATGTGATTTCATTCTTTATAACATAACGTGCGATTTCAGTTTTTTAAAACACAAGCGATTTTCAATTTCTATAATATGACGTGTGATTTTACCCGAGCGTACGCTGGTACGTTAAGGCATTTTATATGATACACAAACATTAAATATATATATAAAGGAGGGATATGGAAATATTAACACCCAAAATTTTATTGCGTATGTTACCGATACATAGAATGTGTATCCTTCCCATTTAAGCCATTATTTGTTCTTTAGTTTACTCAATTAATGAAAGCATTAAAAACTTGTTCTTTAGTTCACTCAATTAATGAAAGCATTAAATGTATTTACAATAGTCGCTTAGAATTTATTTTAAGAATAATTAATGTTTTTAGAAAGTTATAAAATTGTTAAAATGTTTAGTAAAAAAAAGTGTTAGACCATGTGTAGTGGTAATGCCTCCACTCATGGACGTTGTGTGTCATGTGGTAGTCCAGCAATGGAGTATTATAAGACGTTTTTCTAAAATGGGTGTAGTGGGGATGTGCACATTGTGTTAAAATGGGTGTAATAGAATTAAAAAAAAACCATCAAAAAAATCTTATTGGCCAAACAAAAACCATCGGCTTAGTCATTGGCCAAAAAGAATGAACAAGGGCGTGGAAAAAAGGACGGCAAAACAATTTTTTTTTTTTTTTTTTTTTTGAAAAAAACACCCGGGGGCGGTTGATGGGCGTTAAGAGACGTTTTTCTTTTGGGAAAAAAAACGTTAAAAAACCCTACTACGGGCGGCCTTAAATTTGTTGTTTCACCATAAATAATTTTAGAAACGATAATCATACAGAAATACATTAGTTGAACAGAGAAACTAATTCTACATTAGTTAAAAATTATTCAAAGACAACCGGCTGCAGCGTAACAAAAGGAAAAGGTGTTACACGTCGCGAGTCTACCTACCAGTATTATGGTAAATATTATATTCCCTTATTTAATATCATTATCTATTAAGAAAGAGAGGTGAGAAAAACATACATTCAAGTATATTATCTTAAAATCAATGGGGTGGTGGTCCATTGGCAAAGGCAAAACATTTAAAACACCTAGATGGAGAAGGGAAAGGTCTTGGGTTCAAGTCCCACAGACGACAGGGACTTAAAGAAATTAGCCGTTAAAAAAAACTATATTATCTTAAAATAAAATATCTTGATTGCTGCCTTTACTCCACCTAAACCCTAGAAAGATAGTGACACTCTATAAATACCCCCATTTTCACTATCTCGAAATCATCTGAAAACCACCAGCAGCAGCTTCCTGATGGTCACGATCCACCTTCATCAACCGCCACAATCTTCATCACAATTGCAGGTTGGATCCGAGTTATGGTATCATCACAGGTTGACTGTTCAAAGGATTTCGGGTAACATTATGCTTTTGTTAGTCTTGTTTTCTGATGTTGTCACACCCCCAAATTACCACATAGGGAGTGTCCCTGTTAGGCGTGTGACATACCAATAACGAGCCACCAATTACATTGAACCCATACAAGTTATAAATAAAATCTCCATTATTAATAAAAACATCTTCAACAAGTTTTAAACGAAAATCAATAAGTTCAGCGGAAGCAAATAAAAGAAAACATAATTAACTGTTTCAGTTTAAATGTGTGAAATCAATAAACCCATCACTCGTATCCAATTAGCACGACCCATGACCACTCCAGCCACTTCAGACAGCAAGTTCCAAATCCATATGATCTACGACCTGCGAGCATGCAACAAGTGTATCAGACGACGCTGGTGAGTCCATAGCTTTACTAAAACGTTGGTTACCAAGTGTTCAGTTAGTCCATTGAAGTTAATTCCGAAAGTAATGATGAAAACAATGTTGATAATACCCCAATACAAGACGGCTTCTGATTATTTTGCCCTTTCTCCAATGCTCCTATCAAAGCATTGGTCATGACTAGGTCATTAGTTCAACACCCGTTCTCCCAGATACGGGGTGAGGTTGCCAAACCTAAGTAGCGCTACTAACTAATACCATGTTACCTTCCTGGTAACCAAACAACACGGAGGGACTTTAAGGGTGATAGGAAGAGTATATTATCCAACATTCCCGTTTTTACCCAAAAGACTTATCCCTTCCCAGGATACCCACTGACTGTCCCAACCACCGGGACGCATGCTCAAGAAAGATGAACTCACCTTGGTTTTGCTCGGTTAGACTGACTACGTGTTCAAGTTGCTCAAAATAATCCTAACATGGTTTATCAATAACAATCAGTCTCGCATTCGTATTGATTCACGTATTTTGTCACACGTATTGCTCAAGTAATAAACATCCAAACATGTAACATCACGTATGTCATACAAGCATCCGGTAATAGTATATTTACGATACAAGTTCATGTATTAACACATCACCCGCCCGGTTAGTTTGTTACTTGGATAAGAGTGTGCGGAATTAGATTAACTATGCCATTCTCATTACCCGCACACTAAGCTCGGCCCAACATACAAAGGCCCAAATCAGTGAGACTCCGTTATCTAATTCGGGCCATCTGGGCCGAAGTACAATCACTCGCGGAGTAGGCAGCCCATCGAGGCCCAAGCCCAGTTTACTACTCATAACTCCACAGAAACATCAATCTAGCATTTAAGTTATAACCGGCCCATTTTTACTTCGGTCTAATCCAACATGCCATTCATTTAAGGGTGTGTTTCAATTATTAAAATATGCAGTCTATTCCCTGTTCAACTTACATCTCATGAGTCCCTTACAATAATCATTCAAATCATCATTTTTTTTTTAGAGAACGTAGCATCACTCGGAATCAGTAACACTCCACAATAATTCAAAACAAATCACTTCTCTAGTTTTCATGGATCCTATTTACCATTATTCTAGGTAAAAATATTAGCCCATTAATCTGCATGTTTGAAAATAGTACATTACCATTAACAGTATCATTAGCCTATTATCACATAGCATCCAATATAACATTCCATCATCACTCAAGCATTCATGTTAACACAATAACTTCCAAACCCTATTACCATCAATATCATCGCACAAATATATTTTCAGTTTCTCTTCATTATACTATTCCTAATCGTGGCTTCATGTCATGTTGTTCAGTAAGTCGTACTATTATAACATTCTGCCAAACTCAAACAATTCACTACACAATTCTCCACAAATACATAATAACATTCTATTCGGGATTACGGTTCGAACATGTCATTACTCGATCATAACATCAGTCAAGCAAATACAAACCAAATCACTATCATATATTAACAAATACTTTAAATTATCTTCAGGTCTACTGTTACTTATATATATATATACATGTATATTCACACACGCATACATAATACACCGACTAAGTCAGCTTTGCAAACACATAACCAGTTAAGCATGATGTCTCGTAAACATAGATTCACAAGTCGAACCGAAACCAAGATAACGAAACCTTAACTGGAACTACAGAGTGAGTCGTACTAACCAATTGTGTATCGACCTCGGGACCTGACCTCCGTCAACTGCAGCGAAGAAGAAAAGAGATTGCGGGATGTCGCAGGTTTGCTACGGGTATGGTAGGGTTTGGAGTTGTGAGAACTATGCCGATTACGCTAAATAAATGGTTTCGTATGGAGGTCGGTTTGAATTATGAAGTTTGGTCCGCAAGTTTGGGAGTTTAGTTGAGTAATTATAAAAAAATAACATGCATAACTTACATATTATAACCAACAGATTTGCATAGGTTGGGCTGCACTCAAGGGGTGTAAAGGTATAAATGATGGGGGTTTGGGCCGAACCAAGTTGGGCAGGTGGACGTACAAGTACATGAGGGAGAATTTGGTTTGGCAATTTAATTATGTAATTCATTTATTTATTTATTTATTTATTTATTTATTTATTTATTTTTTATTCCATACATATTAGTAACTAATAAATATATATATATATATATATGACCCACCAACTAACATAGATTTATCATTTTCACGCTAAGGGTTCGGGCCTCAAAATTTTCAAGTTATACGGGTTATATCATGGTTCAAACGATTCGGATAGGTTCGTCGCCAAACGGACTTGGTTTCGACTACAAGTTCGCACACAATAACTAAACAAGTATAAATTCAATTTGTCGAACAAAAATAGATAAGTATATATATATTTAGTTGTAAGGGCGAAACGAACGATTTATATCTCGAAGTTACAGGTTGTCACAGATGTGATATATATATGTTGAATATAAACTTAATAACTTGTTCTGTGTGGCAGCATCATGGAAGCAATTGCACCGACAGAGTTGGTAACTTGAACATCAGATCTATTCTTCATTTGCATCCTGTTGCCTATCTCGTATCATGTCGTTGATCTTGTTCTGATTTACTGTTCTCTAACCGTAGCTTATACTGGTGTTTAGGGTGAAGGGTGTTATCAAGTTGTGCTTGTATCTGCTAAGATCACTTCATCCTCCTCTGAGGTCATTCTTCTGTTTCTGCTCTACTATGTAGCTTATATTGCATAAAAAAGGATGCATTTTTTTAACAGTGTTTTCTTCTTGAAATCAGATAGTTGGCAAAAAGTTAGAACCTAGAGAAAAGGCGTTTAACTTCTGGTAAGTCAAAAGCAGTTTTGTTTTATTAGGTTTTGCTTTTCAATACAAACAAATGCACCTTTTAATTAAGCGTAACCTTAAATTTCACAGCCGTATCTCTACGAGAAGAAGGAAACCAGAGAGAAAAAATCAAAATGGAAATCATGTGGCGTTGGACTCTAATATGCTTGGCAAGTTTGATCATTCGTGGCTCACAACTGTTTTGTTCATTTCTTCTGAAATTACGTTTGAAATATTGATTTTGTTTCTTACAGGTGTTGTTTCTGAGCGTTTGGATCGTGAACCTACCGCTGCAGATGTGTTAATTGCTGCGGCTGATATCGTATTTTCTTTCTGGACCAGAAGAGGCTTCCGCACCTATACCTGGAAGCAGCGTTACACCAATCACCCTGCGGAAATCTGCAAGATCTAGAAATTAAGAAAAGGACGCAATGCTAGAAATCTACTGTTTGTTTTGGTGGTGTAGTGTAGATGGTGGGAAATCTAAATAAATTAGTTTTTTTATTTTTTTAATTATAGGAGTAATTTGGTCATTTAACATTCTAACTGTGTTAGAAATTTGGACTCAAATGGTTAAGAAAAGTGGCTATAGGGACTCAGAGCGTTAAACATTTTAATTTTGGACTCAAGTGGTTTAAAACCACTAAAAATAGAGATTAAAAAGTAATTTACCCTTTTATCTAAGAGACTTTGTGTACTTGTATCTTGTTGATTAAATAAAATTCATGGACATGTTATACTTTGTTTTGCAAATTATTATTGTCATTTTATTAACTTTTTGATTGGGAGGACATGTTTAATATTCCAATTGAACAAGAAGAACTTAGAAGTCGAGTTCCAATTGTGAATTTGGCTAATGAAACTATAGAACCGATTTGTCAAAAAAAAAAAAAAAAAAAAGAACCGATTTGAAATTGGGCAAAATTCAAATAAGAATTTTTGAATCAAATAAAATTTCAAATATTTTATATGCCTTATCCATTAACTCAAGTAACTCGAGAATCTATTTGTCAAACACTTCTAGTTGATGCTATAAAACAGAGATTTGAGTTTAACTAGATTTTTACCCGTCCCGCAAATGGCGGCGTAGAAACACGGTGTAGAAACTTATGTACTTTGATTCTGAATTGTTTTACTATACAATGAAGAACCAAATAAAAATCAGCATAGAAAGGTAAGTAACTCGATTACGATTAGGTTTATTATACGAAGGCATAAAAAGACGACGTTTTATATCCCTTCTAAACCCGAATGTTCAGTATCCGGTTTATAAGCTGTCCATGGTGTACTCATGTCTTCTGCCAGCTCCCAATAGTTGTGATTAGAGTCCTCATCACCTGCCTGCACCACAATCCATGCCTGTCGTGCACCGCCGGTGTCTCCACTTCTTTCTCATGACCCTTCTCTCTCTAAAAGGCGTAAAGAGGAAATAAAACTAAATATTAGATTGTGGTGGGATATAACGTGGCAGAAAAAACAGGTGGAAAGTTAAAGCACACGCGGCAGGCTAAGGAGAGGGTATAAACACAATACGTTAAAATAAAACAAAACAAAGCAAACAAAAAAACACTCAATGCATTGGGTACCAATCAATATGCAACACATTGTTACTAATTCATTGTATACCCTAGATAACACATAATGACACCATTGCCATTGATCAGCACTAGACAACCGCTTTTCCTCAACCTGAACCTTAAAGAGATCAATGGAGGAGCACAACCATTTCTAAATCAGCCACTACCACAACCATCTTCCTAATGGAGGAGTTGGTCTGCTGCCACGATCCGCTTTCCAAATGGGCTGGAAAAAAAATTTAAAAGTGAACTGAGAAACCAATGTAGTGACCTACATGACACAATTCAATAATAGTTTTAAGTATTTCACATGCGATTCAACAAAGACGATTAAAGCACATGAGAGAAGTAGAATTCGTGCCAAATTGCAATTCAACAATAATATTTAGAATCGTGCGATTAAAACAATGGGAAAAACGTTATTGAAGAAGCATAAATGCATAATACCTTTTACCTTGATGCATTCAACAAGAATTCCTAAATCGTTGTCATTGAAAGAAATAATTCTTCCCGTGTTCTAATTTTAGGCCAATTTGTTTTTTCTATCTCAAAATTATTGATTCATCTAATGGTTTCAAGTTATGGTTTAATTTTGTAGTTCTTCAATTAGGATTTTTTTCTTTTCCAAGTCTTTACTCCGAAGTTCTAGTGTGGGTTTGAACATTTATTTATATACCTTAAAACCCTTAATAGAACGTATCCAGTAGAATCTCACTTAGAGCAAAGGTGTTAATAGGGTCTTGTGAGGGTGAGATAAGGCAACGTTTTCTCCTATTTAAGGAGATAAAGAGGTTGCTCGCTAAATAATCAAGATAATATAATATACCTTAGATTACTAAATAATCCAGATAATATATTATATATAACTAGAAGAATCAAACCAACAACCATACATTTGTGGGTAAACTACATTAGGTCAAAGCAAAAGAGTAATGAGACAAGAAATAAAGTACACTCCCTTTAAAACGTCTACACATTAAGACAACGTTAATGCAAACAAAAACAAACGGATACGAATAGCAAAGGCGTCCAGATAAATCTAATAAGATATGTACAATTATTTGATATACGATCGAGGTGATGATGATATATCACCCTTAGCTAGGTTAATTTTTTTGGGGTTTAGTTTATTCATTCGAAATTATGTTGTCGTTATAGTTATAACGATGAACGGTGTGATGCATATTCTATGTTTGTCGTAATGTTTTTTCATTGCTTAACTACCCTTTCTGTCTTGTTGCGCGAACGTTTGTAAGTAGTTGAAACAACTTATTTTTCCAATAAAAGTAGTCATAAGTTTATGCGGAAAGGAAATAACTACACTTATCTTAGAATTTTTTTAAGTATAATCAATGTCTACAAAATTTAAGAGGACATGACATCCAAGTTTGGCAAGTTGAGGAAGTTCAAAGAAATTTGATTTTGGTGTATATCCTTACCGGTCCCATGCATGCATGATGCAATGGACGTACGTAAATCCCTAGAAGAAGGAAAATGTAAGAATACATTAACACGTCTTAAACTATGTACTCCAATCGAAATATTGAATATGCCTAATCCATTAACTCAACTAACTCGAGAATCTACTTGTTCAATTTTAGAGTAAACTGCCATTTTGGTCCCTGTGGTTTGGTCACTTTTTTCCACTTTAGTCCAAAACTCAAACTTTTTGCATCTGTGTCCCTGTGGTTTCAGTTTTATTGCCATTTTGGTCCAAAAATGAAATCAGATCATATTTGTCTTATAAAATCCTGCTATTTTGTCATTTTCCACAGGTGCAAAATGATCATTTCTTTTTTATAAATAAATACCATATTTTATAAGACAAATATGACCTCATTTGCCCCTCAGAAAAATGACAAAATTACAGGATTTTATAAGACAAATATGACCTGTTTTCATTTTTGGACCAAAATGGCAATAAAACTGAAACCACAAGGACCCAGATGCAAAAAGTTTGAGTTTTGGACTAAAATGGCAAAAGTGATCAAACCACAGAGACCAAAATGACAGTTTACTCTTAATTTAAGATCAAATAAAAAGTTTTTTTTTTTTTTTTTTTTTTTTGCTTAAATAGGATGAGAAAGAATTTTACCGTTTCATTTTTCATATTAATGGTTAAGATGAAAATGTAGAAAAAAATAGGAGTTTAAGGATATCTTCGAAAAATCATATTTATTGAATATCTCTTTCCACATGCATATTGCACCCTAATGTTCATAAAGTTTTTATGCGATATTATTTTTTCATAAAAAAATCACCAATCGAGCTTTTTTATCTTTAATTTGAGTACCATATCGCTATATAAAATATAACCCCAAAAAAATGTGTTATATTTCTATGTTGGCATTTTTTATGCTGATTTTTTGTACTACATTTTTGTGCTATACCTTTTGTGCTGAATTTTTTGTCTTAATTTTTTTTGCTGAATTTTTTGAGCTTAATTTTTTTACTAGGTTTTTTTTGTGTTATATATTTTATACTATATTTTTTTGTGCTATATTTTTTGTACTTGATTTTTTATGTTAGATTTTTTTGTACTGATTTTTTTTGTTGTATTTTTTGAGAAAACACAAGGGTGGCACATGTCATCTTTACACTCCTACTTAAAAGGACCAGAAATGTTTTAGCACCAAAGTGCTCTTTCTTCTTTCTTATAAGAAGTGCCGCATGTTATCATCAAAATCTTTCTTATCTTACTTAGAAATAACCCACTTTTTCGTAGATCATTCCCCTTAGTTGACACTATGAAAGAGAGTGCTTTGGGCTAGAGGTATATGATACTCTTCCAAATTCTTTAAATCAAATTTGTAACGGATTTTGGATTTTAAGTTTTAAATGCAATTCCGAATTTTAATTTTCTTCTACAAATATATTATATTATATTATATTATATTATATTATATTATATTATATTATATTATATTATATTATATTATATTATATTATATTATATTATATTATATTATATTATATTATATTATATTATATTATATTATATTATATTATATTATATTATATTATATTATATTATATTATATTATATTATATTATATTATATTATATTATATTATATTATATTATATTATATTATATTATATTTGTATGTATCTACGTGTGTAATTGATTTATAACCTTTCCCTTTATTGGAATGAATAAATTTGTACAAATTTCAAATTCAAATCAATTTTTAATCAAATTCAGATCTAAATTTTTAAAGTTTCATTAACTTGGATTTCTTGAGTATCTAGAAATTTGATTAATTGAACTCTCTTACTTTTAACAACAAATGGTGTCCATAAAAAATATACCATATAAAAATGGCATGGTAATTTCATTGACAAACTCAAAAACAAATAAACTGAATTTTAGTGTTACTAACGGATTTTAGGGTATTGGATTAACTTGTTGATCGGGATAACAACGTCGGTAATTAATCGAGTTAGGTGACGTAGGAGTGCCGTAACACGAACGTTATTCGGGCCTTGTTTTTAATTATTAATTTTCTAATTAATAATTGTTTGGGATTAATTATAGATGGCTTTATCTATGTCTAATCAGATAAATCATTCCGTATAACCCGCAAATAGGTTTATAGTTCTCATACGATTCAGATATTAATCTAGGTTTCATCACAATTTTGCAATTTCAATTCGGGCTCCAGGTTTGTTTAATTTCTTCTAATTACTTGTTATAGACCAATTATACATGAGGATTTTACCCTCATTAGTACCTAATTTCTTGATTATTAGTTTGATTCTTTTCACACATGAGGATTTTGTATCAAGCTCAATTATATTTTCCACATACATGTTTATATTTTCCATCGTACAAGAGTTAGCTCGACCAGTTGGCACCTTTCGATATCCATCTGTTTACCCACAAGAAGCAATTACCTCTTAACAATTTGATCCTTAATTGCTAGTCTACGTTAAACTCAATAGAGTAGCATTATGTAACGTACTCATAAATCCATAATAACATAGATCACCATCTTATTGAAAATCCATAATAACATAGATCACCATCTTGCTAGCTTCAGTTGTTATTTTCATATCTACCTTGTATGTAACCTCAATGTTATTTTCATATCACCATCTTATTGAAAATCCATAATAACATAGATCACCATCTTGCTAGCTTCAATTGTTATTTCATATCTACCTTGTATGTAACCTTAATATTAAACTATATTACTTCATCCCTTCATTAGTACATATCTCCATCATCATTGTCATACCCAGTAAATTCTACCAATAGCAAAGCTAAGGTAGACTCAGAGAAGGGTAAGATGTAGACAGCCTTACCTCTACCCCATAAGAATGAGAGGCTGCTTCCAATAGTAGTTTTGCATCAAGCCTTGGACATAAGGCACATAACACTCAACAATTGGAACAAAAGCTAATTAGTGCATGTACCCCCTGTCTTTCGGCTATCAACGCCACCACATGATGCATGATTAACCGCCCCTCGCTTTTTAAAGTTATTTTCACGAAATTAGTAAAACAACGTTAAAATTAGTGCACTTTCACTTTTGCCTCCCGAGGGCCCACACACATGTACATTATATGTGCATACCGCATGCGGGACGTATCATTAGTACATATCTCAAGTGTCCATATTAGTACACTAATTTCCCAACAATCATTAATCAAACCATTATATATATAATTTTTTGAAGATGTAAATTTTATCAACAAGAGTTATGAAGCACTCATCTTCGCCCATAGGATTTACCATGTTTTGCTTTCTTTCCATTGACAAACAAACTCTAACAAATATGCTAACTTAAAAATCCAACATCACTCGCTTAGCATATGGGTCAAGATTATTTCAACATACATCTTCATACACTACAAGAAAACGTACCGATGACGCCGTGCAATAGCGACGACGACATCACCAGTCGCCCCTATTGCACCACGTCGTTGCTATTGGCGTCACTGGTAATAGGTCGATCCATGTGATGTACTAAACATTAACTCTTGACCCTTGATGAAAACATGATCCAAGGGCTGTATTCTTCCCAAACAAACAAACACACACTTCATATTCAAATCCACTTCTTTATCCTTAAAACAAACCCAACAGTCACCGAACCATCTTCAATGGAGCATCACCGTAGCATCACCAGAGCATCATCCGTCACCGGAGCATCACCAGAGCACCATTCGTCACCGGTAGGGCTGCAAACGAACCGAACGAACACGAACAAGTCCTTGTTCGTGTTCGTTTGTTAAGAAATATATGTGTTCACGAACTATTCACAAACTGTTCACGAACGCTTACCGAACAAGATTTTATGTTCGTGTTTGTTTCTTAAGGAAATGAACTTGTTCGTGTTCGTTTGTGTTTGTTTGTTAATTTTAGGCAACGAATGAAAACGAACGATGATGAACACAATTGAGCGCAAACTAATGTTCATGAACATAAATGGTAACAAATGAACACAAAAAAAAAACGTTCATGAACAAAATATATAATACATTGACACTTATTAAATATTTTATTTGTTGGAATTTTGAAGTATTTAAATAAAATGTAGAGTTAATTGCCCGGATGGTCCTTGTGGTTTCATGTTTTTTTTACGTTTAGTCCCCACCTTTTGAAAATAGCCGGTATGCTCCCAATGGTTTGTTATTTTGTTACTTGGATAGTCCCCAAAGTAGAGTAAATGTTGGGGGACTATCCGAGTAACAAACTGACAAACCATAGGGAGCATACATGCTAGTTTCAAAATGTGGGGACTAAACGTGAAAAAACGTGAAACCACAGGGACCATCCGGGCAATTAACTCTAAAATATAAAAGCAAAAAACACTAATGAACTATCGATATAACAACCCGAACGTAAACCGACACCCTCATAAATTTTTTTCCGACACCCTAATATATCTTAAAATGTCCCAATATGTATTATAATATATCCCGTATGTGAAAAGCAAGCCCGAAATACGTTATAGTATTAAAATAAATTAAAAACAATAAATATTAAGTTGAGACGGGCCGCGTAGACCCACCCCACATCTTACGCGGGCCGTATGAAGAGGTAAACCGGATTCCTTTGATTTCTTTAAGTTGAAGCGGGCCGCGTAATAGTTCTCGATAGTTAACGCGTGCCGCGAGTGACCTAAGTTGTGGCGCAGCCCTGAGCTGACACGTGTCGATATCGTGTCGAACCTAGTAGATGACCGGGCCAAGCTATTGTGTTGACCAAGGTTGACGCGGGCCGCGTAAACCTGGCCTGTGTTTTACGCGGGCCGCCTGGAAGTCAGATTTCACAACTATAAATAGAACGCATCAGTTTTCGATTTCCGTCGTTCACAATTCAATTCTCAAATCACAATTTTTGTAGGAACTTATTATACCCGGGTATTATACCCCCTAAATAGCGAGGTTCTGCTACGATTTAAGTATTATAACCCCTGGAGACGTATTAGATACGCTGCCCGATTGATCTAGGGTTCCGTAACGACTGTCGTGGTTCTGTCCGACGTAGTCGTTGGAATGCCGTCTCGGGGAGGGTATTACTAATGTTAAAATGGGTTATTATACTAACACACGTGCATTTGTGTAATTTATAGATTATTCCCAGGAAATCCTTACTGAAAACCCTAAAACAACAATGTGAGTTGATCCACCTTTTGTAAACCTTTTTGTTTACTGTTTTTACAAAACCTCACTAAATTAAATATATAAAAAGCAGTTATTGAGTATTTGTAAAGAATACAATTATAGTGGGTATGTTGGGGTTTTGTATACAAAATTGGTTACTGGCGTGGTAACATCCCATAAGTTGAGTATGACCGTACCACTGATGTTAATTGTGATGTCTTGGAAACAAATGTAATTGCGGATGTGCCCTCAATACTGCAAATTGGTTAAACTAGGATTCACTCACCAGTATTTCCCACTGACAAAATGTTTTTGAAACGCATTTCAGGTAACAAAATGTGAAAGCCAAATAGAAGCCAGCTGGACAGCACTGAAGGCTTGGAAAAGTGGCAATAAAGTTACCTAAAAAGAAATAGATGTTTTTCTTAAATAAAATAGGGTGTACCCCTATGAAATTATATGTACTGAAAAGTTGGGTTTTACCCATGTGTTTAATGTTATAAAATGTGGTGGTTTACTCTGATAACATATTTCCTAACTACGGTCTTGATGAAAATTTCCGCTGCCAAATTGAATAAATAAACGTGATACCACCGAAACTGGCTCGCGGCCGCCCATTCCCGGGGATTTGGGATCGGGGGCTGTGACAGAAGGTGGTATCAGAGCTATGCCACCGATTCAGCCACAGAAGTGTTCTGCTGACATCAAAATTAAAAGTGTTAGGAAATTACGGAAATACGTGCATAATTGTATTTTCTTGTTATGTGTTATCAGACTATCTCTTAGTTTACAGTATGAGCGACCAAGGACCATCTGACGCGTACCGTCAATTGTCTGGTTCGCCTAGGAGCGAAGGCACCTCCTCTTCTTAGCCTGCCCTCTCAGGGTACTCTGCTGATACGGAAGAAGGAATCTTTGTGTTTAAGGCTCAGTCTGAAGAGACATTTCCTCAGAAAAAGAGGGGATGGTTCAGTAGGGGAGCACAGGAGCGTAGGAAACGTATGAAAAAGTTGCAGGAACAGCGAGTGTTAGCCGCAGCTAAAAGAGAAATCGATGCCTATGCCCAGGATATGCTCAATAGGGGTATAGCCAATATCCACATTTTAGCAACCACTGCAGCTGACCTAAACCTGGAGCAAATGCTAGCACCCCAACCACAACCACCAATTCTTGATCAACCCATGGAGCTAGAAAACCCTGAAAACCAAATAGAAATGCCTGATTACAACCCGGAGGAGATACCTAGGGTACCTGCACCAAATCCCCTAGACCCAAACGACTACGACCCCTAGTGGGACGATGTTAGGGACTATGTGCAACAAAACCCGATACAGGAAAATGTGCCAATACCTAACTTAGGAGCCTACCTAGGGTTAGATCCTCAAGATCCCTATAACGTTAGTGATGCATACATTAGGGAGATCTTAGAGAATCCCTACCCGTACCAGGCCCCTATCCCTCCGTACCAGCAACCCGCACCCCAGATTCCAAACCCAGTCCTAGAACCTGCACCCCCAATGAGTGCAGAAAACGTACAAGAACTTAGGACTTTCGGTGAGGAAATTTTAGAAAGCAGTGAGAGAATGCGACAGGTGGGAGAGCGTCTCGTATGGAAATACGACGAACGCAATATGGATTTTTGGATGAATCCATATCAGTAAATGTGATGGTGGAAACGGTAGTAGTAATAATAATAATAATAACATAATAATAATATATGTGTGTATGTGTTAGAGAAAAAAGAAAAAAAAAAACTACGGATGCATACTATTAGTATTGTAGCTTTACATTTCAGCCGGTATTGTAATTTTAATTTCAGTACTGGTGTGTAACGATGCATACTATATGAATAGAGTAAAAGTCGCAATGCTCGACGCTTTTGACTAAAAGTGCGTGTCATGTGATTGGCTATATTCAAATATTATTTGTGATATTAATATTTGGTAAATGTTTAAAATTCAGATGGCCGACAAGGGAAATCAAGATTATCTAAATAACGATAACCAGAGTAACAATAACGTGGTTAATGAGAATCCAAACAATGGAAACCAAATGGATAATAGTGCCATTCAACACATAGTGGCACAAGTAATTATAGATGCAATGCCATTTATTATTCAAACAGTTCAAGAAGCGAATAATAAAAGTAAGCATAGCAGTAAGCGACCAAGTGAACCGGAACACAGCGTGAACAATGGACTCGTACTTCAAGCGCCCATTCCCAAAAGAAGAAGAACCATGCCATATGGTTGTTCTTATAAAGAATTCTGGTCCTGTAAACCAATAGAATTCTCGGGTAATGAAGGACCTATTGCAGCTCTACGCTGGATAGAGAAAACTGAGGCTGTTCTGAAAATAAGCAAGTGTGCTGAAGAAGATAGGATAATGTTTGCTTATAATTTATTTAAGAATGCAGATCTAGAATGGTGGAACACTATCCTTCAGTCAAGAGGAAGTGATAGAGTTTATAGCATGGAATGGGAGGAATTCAAAAATATGGTGGAAAGAAAGTTCTGCCCTCCCAATGAAAAGGAACAGATAGCAAATAAATTCTGAATCTTAGAATGACCGGGGTAGATAGTAAGGGTTATACTACTACATTCTTTGAATATGCTAGGATAGTACCAACCCTTGCATCACCTGAGCCGGTATTAATTTCCCGTTACATCTGGGGATTAATTGGAGAAATTAGACATGTAGTCAAGGCAGCTAGACCCCAAACCATAGAAGAAGCTATAGAACTAGCCAATACCTTGACTGATGAACTGGTACGAACTAGAGAATCCTAAAAATGCTAGAGCATTAATTGGAGAAATTAGACATGTAGTCTCGGGGAGGGTATTACTAATGTTAAAATGGGTTATTATACTAACACACGTGCATTTGTGTAATTTATAGATTATTCCCAGGAAATACTTACTGAAAACCCTAAAACAGCAATGTGAGTTGATCCACCTTTTGTAAACCTTTTTGTTACTGTTTTTACAAAACCTCACTAAATTAAATATATAAAAAGCAGTTATTGAGTATTTGTAAAGAATACAATTATAGTGGGTATGTTGGGGTTTTGTATACAAAATTGGTTACTGGCGTGGTAACATCCCATAAGTTGAGTATGACCGTACCACTGATGTTAATTGTGATGTCTTGGAACCAAATGTAATTACGGATGTGCCCTCAATACTGCAAATTGGTTAAATAGGATTCACTCACCAGTATTTCCCACTCACAAAATGTTTTTAAAACGCATTTCAGGTAACAAAATGTGAAAGCTAAATAGAAGCCAGCTGGACAGCACTGAAGGCTTGGAAAAGTGGCAATAAAGTTACCTAAAAAGAAATAGATGTTTTTCTGAAATAAAATAGGGTGTACCCCTATGAAATTATATGTACTGAAAAGTTGGGTTTTACCCATGTGTTTAATGTTATAAAATGTGGTGGTTTACTCTGATAACATATTTCCTAACTACGGTCCTGATGAAAATTTTCGCTGCCAAATTGAATAAATAAACGTGATACCACCAAAACTGGCTCGCGGCCGCCCATTCCCGGGGATTTGGGATCGGGGGCTGTGACAATCGAACACAAACGAACACGTTACCGAACGTTCAGGAACATAAATGAACGAACATGCCCTCTGTTCATGTTTGTTCATATAACTAAACGAACGGAATTTCTTGTTTGTGTTCGTTTGTTTACGAACACAAACGAACTTCCCGCCGAACAGTTTACGAACTGTTCACCGAACGTTTGGTTCGTTTGCAGCCCTAGTCACCGGAGCTTCTTCTTCATCACCAGAGCATCTTCTTCATCACTAGAGCACCATTCGTCCGGAGCTTCTTCTTCATCACCGGAGCATCGTCTTCATATCTAGAACATCTTCTCCGGAAGCCACCGTTGACGAACACTATCAGACACAGAGCATCTTCTTCGTCATCAAAGTATCTTCCCCGTCCACCACTATAACGACGAAAAGCACAAGTTCCGGCCAGTTTTGCAGTTGTATGTAAAAAATGTGTAGCTTTGTAGTTTTCTGTAAATATCGTCTTTATTCATGTATTGATTGGATATACGATATTTGAATGAAAATATGATTCTTCTTTGTCTTCAATCTTTGTTTAATCTTTGTTTGATCTTTTGGAAAACCAGTTTATAAGTTCCCTAAAGTTTGTTATCTGCAATTCCGTCTTAAGACTTATTACCAGCGACCTGTCAAACTCGTCTCCGGTGAAGTTTCAGGCAAAACTTCGGCTAAAGCATTAGTAGCAACATCTCGCCGCTATTGAGTCAACCTTTTAGCGGCGACAGGTACCAATAGCGGCGACATATTGGGCAATACTGGTGACCCTTTAGCGGCGACATAAGGGGGTCTTTAGCGACGACATCTGTCGCCCCTATTGCCCCGTTTTCTTGTAGTGATATATATACATGCACCACATGAATTTTTATTCATTTCATTTACCGTGGCCTAGTTATAAGATTTCTTCTATGGAGTTTGTATTCAATTTAGTAACAATTTCTTTTTTGCGGCATTTTATCGAACATCTAATATAGGCATCAACATATCTACTACTTAGATATCATCTTTTATTTGATCTAAATTTTCAGTTGAGAATTTAACCAAGTAGACTATAGGACATGAAAGCTATATATCACATAGGTCTCAATATCACATGTGTACGTGTACGGCGCTTTATGAATTTCCAATTAAGTTAGATGAACTTTTGATTCGTAATGTTAAAGGTGTTTAGCATCAAAGAGTTTCCAAAGACAACAAGTCGAGTAAACGTCCACACTTTTTCATTCTAGATTTTTTGATCTCGTCTATTACTTTTCTATTTTGTTCCTCCGCCAAGAAATATTAATATTAAGTAACATTAATTTTAAGAGAGCTAGATTAAATCTAAACCTCTTCAATTTCCTAGCATAATAAAAAAAGTTTAATTGTTTTTCTCATCCTATTTCTGAAATATTTAATTAATAAGTAACAAGTTATAAAATATTTGCCATTAATACCTATACCTGAAAGAAATGAAAATTGTTTGAGCCCATGTATCTATGGGTCATTGATGTAAACCCTAGAAGATACAAAATGACACTATTGCCCTTGACAAACCCTAGACAACGTACCGTTTTTCATCCACCTGACCAACCATATCAATGGCATGCCACCCTATAAATACCCTCCATTCACCATTCTATATTCATCCCCCAACACAACCACCTTCTTAATGGAGGAGCAGATCCACTCTCATGTTCTCACCCATCTGCATCCCAATTGCAGGTTGGATAAGAATTTTCTGACTTACGATATCATCACTTGCTGGCTGTTTATAGAATTTCGGGTAAATACTTTTGTGCTTGTAAATGTTTTTCTTTATTATGCATGCTGTTCCATTATTATATATGATATCATCAAGGAGCTATTCTGAATTTTTACTAGCCACTAAAGTCATTGGACTTGTTGATTTGCATATTGATTTAGGAACTGGCGGGGTAGCAAGAGGAAAAGGACAGGTGTTTTTATATATGGATTTCGAGTCCTTTCTCTTTTGGCGTTCTGTAGTTTAAAACTAAACTTGTGTTGCCAATGAGGTGGTGGTGGAGAGGTAAGGGTGAGTCTTGTGTTGTAAGAGACCCAAGTTCGATTCCTGCCCTCCCCATTATTTTCTGCGGCACCTGGCAATGTTGGGAGACTTGGCGAATAGGTAGAGATCGCTAGTTCGATCCTTGAACTGAGCGGGTTTTACCTCACCGCACTGTCGTGCCTTCGGGCGAGTGTTCACGGGTTTCGATCCTAGGTGAGGGTTTTCCCCAGTTCGGAGGCGAGTGTATCCCGATGTGGTGAATTTCGCCAAAAGACCATTTGAAGGATTCGTTAGCCGTTCAAAAAACTAAACTTGTGTTGCAGTTGATGTGATCATATTTGAGGTCATGTGTTCTAGCTATCTTGAAAGATTCGCTTGGTTGTGAATCTATTATCTATATTAAAACAAAACACTTTGGTGCCACTTGGCATTTGCTTAGGTTGCTTGATGACACGTGGCATCTCATCCTCTCCTCTTTTTTTCCTTTGAGTGGCAAATTATTTCTTCCTTCCTACGCTCTTTTTGTTTTTGAAACCGCCAGAATTTTGGAAACTAATCAATTCTCTCAATCAATTTCAATTGAAATCATTATCCACCCAAACCCTAAATCATTCTTTCAACGGTTTCTCTCTGGCTTCACTCTACATCCTCTTCAAATTAAACTTGGATCCATGGATTATTTTCAATGAAGAATCTACCTAATGTTGGTAATCATATTCAAAGATTTTCTTTTTCTTCTTCATCTAATTGTCGCAAGCCCTAATCGCGAACACTTCTTTCAATTTTGGTGTTAGATTTTTGGTTTTTGGAGGCTGAATTGTGATTTTGTTATTGTAAACCGTAAATTATCTTAATTAGGGTTTCATTTGAACGTGTTTTCTTAATCTTAATTAGATTAATACTGATTCGTTTTATAGTGAATCGGGGATTCTTCCATCATTTTCTTGATTTGATTATCCTTAACTTGATATGCTTTAGGTTGATTTCGTGATTTATATCTTACAATATTTATGAACTAAACCCTATATCTGTTTATTGAAAGTGAAATATAATTTTAATCTATATTTTTTGAAGCTGAATGTTTGATTTTGTTTTTGTGAACAGTAAGTTATTATCATTAAGATGAAATTCATGGTTGATATAGAACTTTGGATCCTATATGCTTTCTATCCATATGTTGTTGTTGAGGAAGATTCAGGCGCTGGTGTTAGAGGCAAGAGTATGTTCATATCCATATACAGCAAAGAAATGGTAGGAAAAGCTTAACAGCAGTTCAGGGTATGAAAAAGGGAAATCTTGGGGAAAGGGAGGTTCTTAAATGCTTTAGGGTTGCCAATAGCCTGGTAATTGCGCTTCTATTTAATCCCATTTCAGTTTTATCAGCATTGTTAATGCCTGATCTTTACTTCTGAAAACTCTAATCGAAATGTTACAGGTGAAGAGTACCATGTGTTAAGTCTCATGCATTAAACTCGATGCATTCGTGGATTTTCTAGATGTAGCAGATTATTGGTCTATGCTCAGTTTACGGAGGCAACCTTTAATTGATACGTCTGATTAGGGAAAAAGGAATTTATTCAATATATTTAGATTTGTGGTTAGAATGTCAGATTTATTCTCTCTTTGCTTGTCGTAATTTATGTTATATTTTGCAGCATAGAGTTGCTCAAGAAGCTATCTTATATAAAGACGAACAAATAAGGGAGACTCAAGCATGGATTGCAAGAGCTCAGGAGATGGATGCTTTGCAGTCAAGTACAAATCACTCATTGCAAGCTGAACTGCGAGAACGCACAGAACAATACAATCATCTCTGGATTGGTTGCCAAAGACAGGTTTGTTAACATATCAAAGCATTAACTACAGTTCATAATCGGATAGTTATTGCTGTTTGATTATTTCACACAAATGTTGGCTATGGTTATTGGCTTATTGCTAAATAATCACTATTAGATAGAGGGGCCAGTTTTGACAAATTTTACTTATACAAAATAGGTGTTTGTAAGGATGAGAAGCTGGAGGTATGTAAATTTTTTTTTTGATTATTTTAAAGCAAATTTATTTGCAAGGTATCCACACTTTAACGGTTGTTTTTTAATCATTAGAGGAAAAGGAAAGCACTTTAAGAGGATTGGATCTTATTGATTGGCAATGAACATACCTACCATTACTTCTATGATGATCTTTGTAACCTTTTCATGCACAAACTTGCAGCCCAACACCATTGCTCGCACCATTCACGTCTGCTGTTGATCGAGCTCTGTTTTTTTCGATTTGGTGATTCGGGCCCTGTATGAAATCCTAACAAAATGCATAGCAGCCGAAGGTAATAGTAAGATCACTATTGGTTTAGTTTATTGATTGTTAATTAGCCAAAGGTAACTTACTAATTGTTTAAAATTGAGGTATTTTTCATCTTGCTTTTATTTTGTTTTCTTAAGCCGTTTTTACGTCATCAACACTTGGTAGCGTAATAGAACTATTACACTTTGTGCTTCAGTTTACGACATTGGTTTCGTTGTTTTCAATAATGCAACAGTTCCCACACACGTCTGAACGACCTTGCAACTTTAGTTATCGGGAAACACGTATCAAAGTTTCGCAACCTTCATCGCCAACAGAGTATTTGAAGCCACTGATAACAGTACCATACCATCAATGATAGTGATTTACAAAAGATGTTGTGACCCGTTTTCAACCTGAATCCATATTGGCCAGAATGATCCACAGTTAGTTGTTATTCGCATATTTCTCAAGCTAAGCTGACCTTTAAACATATCAGGGTTTTTGTCAGCCAAAAAACTCTAGCATTTAGTGGTAGCTTGTGGCTACGGTTGTGCGGTGGCTGAATCGGGTGGTGATCGGCGGCTTATTCATAGCCGTGAATGGTGACATATAGCTGCCGTTCTGGTCAGTTTTTGGCTGAAGCCGTGAACACATTTCGCTTAACTGATCGTGCCTTGACCAGGTGAGCGGTTTAATATGTTTGATTTTTAAAATTTTGAAAAATATGTTGTGTCATAAGTTAAATAGTTCTGGTATAATATGAAAAATTTTAAAAGAGCAAAAAGCAATGAGTATCATGTTTTTAATTTAAACGTAAGTATTTTACATAGATCTCTACTCTTTGTTGTAAATTTGTAATTTTAGTGTATTAACATGCAAAAAAAAGTAAAATAAATAAAAACTTTTGGACTAAACATGGCAGGTTCATGTGCGGACACAAGTGAGAAAAATGCAATATTTAACTATAGGAGGAAGTATCTACCCACTCAGCAGGAATGCAAGTATATTTAACATGACCTGTTTAATTACTCGCGTCGAAAAACTTAACCCTAACCCATGACCCACATTACCAGTCTTGATGTGTCAAATGGGTTTGTAGGTACCTTCTTTGCCATCTTAATACCTTATGTTTGTAATATCACAGAGTGAATGCCAACAACAAGTATGTGAGATTCTGAGAGCAACTCCTGAAGCTTCATCTGCGGATGCTGCTGTTCAAACTGCTAGACTTGCAAACAAGATTCCTTCAAAAGACAAGAGGCAAGCTACTATTGGTTAATCTTCCTTTGTAAATACTATGAGAGAATATTAAATAATATATATTCTCATTTGTGGTTGCAGGGACAAGTCCGAAGATGGTCGTGCATTTTCCGTTCGCTTCACTGATGCTACAGTTTCTAGCCAGGGTACGCACGAGTTACGACTTCCCTTTGCCTTAATAGTTTCTAATTTACTAAATTTTCCCTGAATTTATCTTTTGTTTGATTGTTTTAACTAACGTCAGGTGTTGATTTGATTCATCAAGGATGAAATAAGAAAGGTCAAAGTGTCAAAAGGGGAGTTCAAAATTCATGCAATCTACAGATCCCGTCCAGGTTTTGTACTCCCTAAGTTATATTTATTTATTTCAATTTAGTTGGTCAATTTAGTCTCACCATTTCATGTTCATCTCGTTGATTGGACAATATCTATTCATTGATTTCATAACTTACAGTCTCACATACTTGCATTTGTTATAGTCAAGTGATGTTCTACCAATTGTATGGATATCAACTGTTTCCTATTCTCTTTGTTTTAGTGTTGGTTTGAGTTTGCTACATACATAGTGTATGTCAGATTGATAACAAGGTTTTCTTTTTACTATTAATTTTATGGATATAAATTGTTTATTATCATAGCATTGCCTCTGTTGATGAACCTGCACATGCTTTGCTGTATCTGCACTCTGATCTACCGGATTCACTTTTTATGGTTGCGCATTGTTCCCTGCGTGCTGTGGCTCGTGATCGTAAGTAACAAACATACTATAATGTTTTCATATTCTTTGCATGTAATAATAGTTGTCAATAGCAATCGCTACGGTCGCTATAGCAAATATTCGAACCCTATTCAAATCGGTTTGGTTCACAAAGCGGTATCCAAAAACTGGTATTTAAACTTTTTTTGTGGGTTGGGTTGAAACCGGTTCGGGTGACGAGAGGGGGAACCGGAATACAAACTGGCGGTTTGGGTTCGGTTGAAACCGATTTGGTAGGCAAATTGGGCCGGTTACGAGAGGACGAACTGGTTTAGCTCGAACTTGGTAAAGTGTCAACATATACATTTGTACAGTGTAGACAAAGAATTTGGTCAACAGGTCAACATATTTTGGTAGTGTATAGCCTTTCTAAATTGACCTTACACACGACTTGGTAAATTGCCAATTTTGACCCAATAGTTTGAATTTGGACTTTAAAAAAGAAGTGATGGGCTGCTTTGGGTTAACATAATACTTAAGTGGGTTGAAATGGGTATATTATATAAATAAAAGATTAACGAAATGATGAACAAAATTGCACGGTGGGTACCCTGAAAAACAAACTGGTTTCCAAAGTAAGATTCAATTCGATTATCAAAACTCATATGTTAAAGAAGTTCGAATTCAAATCATCTTATCTGAAGATTTGTACTGCGTAATTTGAGGTAAATATCAATTATTTGTCGTGAAATCACTAATTTTTGGGTTAGTTTGTTAGGGAATTGATGATTTTAGGGTTAATTTGTCATGAAATCAAGTTACCTTTTCATTCTAACGTTTTGTTTGGTGCTTTAATATTTGGTCCAGAAGGTATCTATCCGGCGACCCTTAGACGTGACGCCTAAGTTTGGAAAGGCCTAGAACAAAAATGATGATCTACCTGGGGATTCAATGCCAGTAGATATTATATATTTGTGTTAAGCCACCCGCGAAAATCGCGGGATCTTAGGCTAGTATGCTTATAAAGTAGAATACTATGTGTTTTGTTGTATATATGTATTTTATTTTGTATTATGAGACATTAATTATCATTTAATGTGAAAATTAATAATTCTGATTTTTTTTAAATACCTAAAATCCACCACGTATTTACACATAGCTTCTTGGTTTATTTGCTTTAAATACATTTCACAAAACAAAAAAATAATTTTTAGGCATTCATCCTACTGGTTTGTCCCATGCTATAACACGTAGGTTCAGGGCCGGCTTAACTGTTTTGGTGGCCCAAAGCAAAATAAAAATTTGAGGCCCTACGTCTTTAAAGAATGAATATTATAAATCAATAATTTTAAGATTATTTAACAAATTATTTAATAAACCAAGAGTAGTAAGGTTCTTATTTGATGTGATGAATTTCAACATTAATGAAAATAGAGCTGAAGTTTGTTCTGATTCCGACCATGAAAAAAAGAAAAGAAAATGATTAAAAAAACAAATAGTGAAATAAAAACGTATCAAAAACAAAAAAGCAACTAAGTCAGACTCAAACTCTAATCTATTTAGATTTCACAAATGAGTTTACCACTGGACCACTATACACTTTTTATTTAAAGGCATTATTTATCTATACATATAACATTTGTTTCTTAAAATGGAGGCCCATTCAAACTGGAGGCCCAAAGCCTCTGCTTTAGTTTAAGGGCCCTTGGGCCGGCCCTGGGTTCGTTCCTCATAAGTATTTTTTGTATTATTTTTTGTTTTTTGGATTTTCAACTGTAAATAAAAACTAAAAAGTAGTAATAAATAAAAAAAAATTAAAGTAACTGTAAAAGCCTAAACCACAGGACAAATTTATAGAAAAAAATAAAAGTTTTGTGCATTAAACAATAAAGAATTTTCGACAAAAAGAATCAGCGACCAAAAATAAAATGTTATGAATTAAATTTTATAAGGGTGTAAGGGGCACCTTCGGTGACCCCATTCGGTGACCTCATTCACCTAAGGGGAACACCGCCGCCATCACTTAGGTGAGTGGTTTGGGAGAGTGAAATCGGTGGGGATTCACCGAAGAGAGGGAGGAGAGAGGGAGGAGAGAGGGAGGAGAGAGAGAGGAGTGGACCAATGAGAAGTTTTTTTTTTTTTAATAAAAAACCAAGTCACCTAAGAGGGGAGTGCCGCCATCAATTTAGGGTGTCAGGGGAGTTTAAGAGGGGAGTTGACGTGGCACACGAGGATTGGTTATGCGTAAGAGAGGGGACTCCCCTCTTAGGGGAGTGCCCCTTACACCCTAACTAAATTTTCTGCATTAAACTAAATTTTCCTTCAACAATGATCTTGATTTCCTTTTTCTTGTATTTATTGGTACCATACTTATTATACTCTTTTCTCAAAGTTGATTGGGTAGGAGTATAATATGTATGGTACCTATAAATACAAGAGTTCACATTAGTTTAGGGTTACACCAAAGTAACCAACACCATCACCTCCGCCACCCTCCCCGCGCCGACAGAACTCACTGCTGCCTACCATGCCGCCGCCCAGCTGCTAGACCTTGTCGCCACCCTCCGGGCTGCCGAACCCTACGATGGCCACCCATACGCTGCCGCATTGCCCTTCACTTCTTACCAGGTTTGACCGTGAAGTGTTCTCGGGTCTCGCATTTGGGTATTTGGGTTTCAAGATCCATGTCAAGTTGTTGATTCAGGATCGCTGTTCGTGAACAAACGTCAACTTGCGAGACGGTTTGCTGGATCAAAGTGTGAATGTTGGGTTTTCGAAAACCCCTTATGGTTGTGTTTGTTTTAATGGTTGTAATTGGATCACTAGAATGGGTTAGTTGGTTTTAGCATACATGCTTCCGAGTCGAATTGAACCGAACCGAACCGAGCCACATCCACACAAAACTGTATCAACATGTGCGAAGGAAATAACAATGCTTACCTTTGTATTTTTTTTATCATAATCGATATCTACAAAATTTAAGGAGACATGACATCAAAGTTTTGCAAGTTGATGAAGTTTAAAGGAGTTGATTTAAGAAGATGGCAAGAGGATGCACTTTCTTTTTACAGATTTGATTGGGGTGTATATCCTTACCGGTCCCAAGCATGAAGCAATGGACGTACGTAAAACTCTCAAAGCCATCCAAAGAAGGAAAACGTAAGAATACTTTGACACGTCTTAAACTATGTCTCATCAAAATGTTAGATCAACTAGGTAGTTCGCATCACCATACATGGAAACACTTTGTATGTGTACATGTCGCTTTATGGATTTCTTATTAATTTAATGGAACTTTTAATGTTAAAGGTGTTAAACATAAAACGGTTTCCAAGTTGTCTTCACAAGCCGGACAACAAGTGGAGTGAGTAAACATTCACACTTTTTCATTATAGATTGCCTCAAAGAAATATAAATTACAAGGAGAGGTAGATTATATCGAAACCTCTTCAATTTCCTAGCATAACAAAAACATAATCTTTTTTCTCATCCTGTTTTAAAATACTTAATGTTTAACAAGTTATAAAATATTTTCCATTAGAACCTTAAAACAAATTGTTTTAGCCCATGTATGTATGGATAATTACCTTAATGTTTAGAATAATTACCCTTTCAATTCACCAATTCACCACTTGATGTAAACCCTAGAGAACACATAATGACACCATTGCCCTTGACAAACACTAGACAACCGCTTTTCCTCAACCTAAACCTTAAAGAGATCAATGGAGGAGCACAACCATTTCTAATCATCCACTAGCACAACCACCTTCCTAATGGAGGAGTTGGTCCGCTGCCACAATCCGCTTTCCAAACGAGCTGGAAAAAATTTAAAAGTGAACTGAGAAACCAATGTACTAGTGACCTACATGAGACAACTCAATAATAGTTTTAAGTATTTCGCATGCGATTCAACAAAGGCGATTAAAGCACATAAGAGAAGTAGAATTCGTGCCAAATTGCAATTCAACAATAATATTTAGAATCGCGCGATTAAAACAATGGGAAAAACCAATTTGTTTTTTCCTATCTCATAATTATTGATTCATCCAATGGTTTCATGTTAGGGTTTAATTTTGTAGTTCTTCAATTAGGATAGTTTTTTTCTTTTCCAAGTCTTTACTCCGAAGATCTAGTGTTGGTTTGAACATTTATTCATATACTTTTAAAACCCTTAATATAACGTACCCAGTAGAATCTCACTTAGAGCAGAGCATTTGATAGGGTCTTGTAAGGGTGAGATAAGGCAAAGCTTTCTCCTATTTAAGGAAATACAGAGGTTGCTCACTAAATAATCCAGATAATATAATATACCTTAGATTACTATATAACTTGAAGAATCAAACCAACAACCATACATTTGTGGGTAAACTACATTAGGTCAAAACAAAAGAGTAATGAGACAAGAAATAACGTACACTCCCTTTAAAAATCTACACATTAAGACAACGTTAATGCAAACAAAAACAAACGGATATGAATAGCAAAGGCTTCCAGATAAATCTAATAAGATTTGTACAATTATTTGATATACGATCTAGGTGATGATATATCACCCTTAAGCTAGGTTAATTTTTTGGGTTTAGTTTATTCATCCGAAAATATGTTGGATGAACGGTGTGATGCATATTCTATGTTTGTCATAATGTTGTTTTTTCATTGCTTAACTACACTTTTTGTTTTGTTGCGCGAATGTTTGTAGGTAGTTGAAACAACTTATTTTTCCAATAAAAGTTATCATAAGTTTATGCGGGAAGGAAATAACTACACTTATCTTAGATTTTTTTAGTATAATTGATGTCAACAAAATTTAAGAGGACATGACATCCAAGTTTGGCAAGTTGATGAAGTTCAAAGAATGTGATTTAAGAAGATAGCAAAAGACGCTCTTCCATTTTTACAAATTTGATTTTGGTGTATATCCTTACCGGTCCCATGCATGAAGCAATGGACGTACGTAAATCCCTCAAAGAAGGAAAATGTAAGAATACATTAACACGTCTTAAACTATGTACTCCAAGCGGAATATTGAATATGCCTAATCCATTAACTCAACTAACTCGAGTATCTACTTGTTTAATTCTAAGATCAAATAAAAAGTTTTTTTTCTGTTTAAGTAGGATGAGAAAAGAATCTTAACCTTTCATTTTTCAAATTAATGGTTAAGATGAAAACGTAGGAAAAAAGATGAGTTTAAGGATATCTTTAGAAAATTCTATTTATTGATTTTCTCTCTTCACATGCATATTCCACCCCCATTTTTTAAACGTTCATAACTATTTTATGCGACATTCTTTCATAAAAAAATCACCACAAAATCGAGCGTTTTTTATCTTTAATTTGAGTACCATATCGGTATATAAAATATGACAACTAAAAAAATGTGTTATATTTCTATGTTGGCGTTTTTTATGCTGAATTTTTGTACTACATTTTTGTGCTATACCTTTTGTGCTGAATTTTTTGTCTTAATTTTTTTGCTGAATTTTTTGGTGATGGGATTTTTTTTGAACGGCTAATTTCTTTAGTCCCCTATCATTTGTGGGACTTGAACCCAAGACCTTCCCCTTTCCAACCTAGGTGTTTTAAAGGCTTTGCCTATCTTGGTGATGGGATAAGGGTTATGGCTATTAGGTCATGAGTTCGATTCCAACAAGAGGGGGGGTTCTAGATTTATTGAGTTTCTCATGAATTGGTGTATAGGCATTATTGCGGCAATATTAAGATGCTTAAGATTTGAGGAGGGTAACATTGTAATTAAATATATCTATATTACTATATAAAAGATTTGAGGAGGGTAACATTGTAATTTACCTTTAGTATTAAGATGCTTAAGATAAATTTTGGGTGATTCTATTCCCACACCCCTTAAATCTTATTTCCACATCCTTTTTCCTATATATATATATATATATAGGCTGGTATTGTACAAATTGGCTTAACGTACGCTGCGTACGGGATTCAGTCACAACATGCGAAATTTGATTTATAACATGCGACTTCCATTTTTTTTCACATGCGATTTTCCATTTTTTAACACATGCGATTTCTAGTGGTTTACACACATGTGATTTCATTCTTTATAACATAACGTGCGATTTCAGTTTTTGAAAACACAAGCGATTTTCAATTTCTATAATATAACGTGTGATTTTACCCCAGCGTACGCTCGTACGTTAAGACATTTTATACGATACACAAACATTAAATATATATATAAAGGAGGGATATGGAAATATTAGCACCCTAAATTTTATTGCGTATGTTACCACATAGAATGTGTATCCTTCCCATTTAAGCCATTATTTGTTCTTTAGTTTACTCAATTAATGAAAGCATTAAAAACTTGTTCTTTAGTTCACTCAATTAATGAAAGCATTAAATGTATTTACAATAGTCATTTAGAATTTATTTTAAGAATAATTAACGTTTCTAGAAAGTTATAAAATTGTTAAAATGTTTAGTAAAAAAAAAGGTGTTAGACCATGTGTAGTGGTAATGTCTCCACTCATGGACGTTGTGTGTCATGTGGCAGTCCAGTCAGCAATAGAGTATTATAAGACGTTTTTCTAAAATGGGTGTAGTGGGGATGTGCACGTTGTGTTAAAATGGGTGTAATAGAATTAAAAAAAACCATCAAAAAATCTTATTGGCCAAACAAAAACCATCCGCTTAGTCATTGGCCAAAAAGAATGAACAAGGGCGTGGAAAAAAGGACGGCAAAACAATTTTTTTTTTTTTGAAAAAAACACCCGGGGGCGGTTGATGGGCGTTAAGAGACATTTTTCTTTTGGGAAAAAAACTTTAAAAACCCCACTACGGGCGGCCTTAAATTTGTTGTTTCTCCATAAATAATTTTAGAAACGATAATCATACAAAAATACATTAGTTGAACAGAGAAACTGATTCTACATTAGTTAAAAATTATTCAAAGACAACCGGCTGCAGCGTAACAAAAGGAAAAGGTGTTACACGTCGCGAGTCTACCTACCAGTATTATGGTAAATAATATATTCCCTTATTTAATATTATTATCTATTAAGAAAGAGAGGTGAGAAAAACATACATTCAAGTATATTATCTTAAAACCAATGGGGTGGTGGTCCATTGGCAAAGGCAAAGCCTTTAAAACACCTAGGTTGGGAAGGGAAATGTCTTGGGTTCAAGTCCCATAGACGGCAGGGACTTAAAGAAATTAGCCGTTAAAAAAACTATATTATCTTAAAATAAAATATCTTGATTGCCTCCTTTACTCCAAGTAACCCTAGAAAGATAATGACACTCTATAAATACCCCCATTTTCACTATCTCGAAATCATCTGAAAACCACCACCAGCAGCTTCCTTCCTGATGGTCACGGTCCACCTTCATCAACCGCCACAATCTTCATCACAATTGCAGGTTGGATCCGAGTTATGGTATCATCACAGGTTGACTGTTCAAAGGATTTCGGGTAACATTATGCTTTTGTTACTCTTCTTTTCTGATGTGATATATATATGCTGAATATAAACTTAATAACTTGTTCTGCGTGGCAGCATCATGGAAGCAATTGCACCGACAGAGTTGGTAATTCTTGAACATCAGATCTATTCGTCATTTGCATCCTGTTGCCTATCCCGTATCATGTCGTTGACCTCGTTCTTATTTACTGTTCTCTAACCGTAGCTTATACTGGTGTTTAGGGTGAAGGGCGTTATCAAGTTGTGTTTGTATCTGCTAAGATCACTTCATCCTCCGCTGAGGTCATTCTTCAGTTTCTGCTCTACTATGTAGCTTATATTGCATAAAAAAAGATGCATTTTTTTTAATTGTGTTTTCTTCTTGAAATCAGATAGTTGGCAAAAAGTTAGAACCTAGAGAAAAGGCGTTTAACTTCTGGTAAGTCAAAAGCAGTTTTGTTTTATTAGGTTTTGCTTTTGAATACAAACAATGCACCTTTTAATTAAGCGTAATCTTAAATTTCACAGTCGTATGTCTACGAGAAGAAGGAAACCAGAGAGAAAAAATCAAAATGGAAATCATGTGGCGTTGGACTCTAATATGCCTGGCAAGTTTGATCATTCGTGGCTCACAACTGTTTTGTTCATTTCTTCCGAAATTACGTTTGAAATATTGATTTTGTTTCTTTCAGGTGTTGTTTCTGAGCGTTTGGATCGTGAACCTACCACTGCATATGTGTTAATTGCTGCTGCTGATATCGTATTTTCTGGACCAGAAGAGGCTTCCGCACCTGTACCTGGAAGCAGCGTTACACCAATCACCCTGCGGAAATCTGCAAGATCTAGAAATTAAGAAAAGGACGCAATGCTAGAAATCTACTGTTTGTTTTGGTGGTGTAGTGTATATGGTGGGAAATCTAAATAAATTAGTTTTTTTTATTTTTTTAATTATAGGAGTAATTTGGTCATTTAACAAAACTTAATAATAGAATTCTAACTGTGTTAGAAATTTGGACTCAAATGGTTAAGAAAAGTGGCTATAGCGACTCAGAGCGTTAAACATTTTAATTTTAGACTCAAATGATTTAAAACCACTAAAAACATAAAGACTAAAAAGTAATTTACCCTTTTATCTAAGAGACTTTGTATACTTGTATCTTGTTGATTAAATAATAATATTCATGGACATGTTATACTTTGTTTTGCAAATTATTATCATCATTTTATTAACTTTTTGATTGAGAGGACATGTTTAATATTCCAATTGAACTAGAAGAACTTAGAAGTTGAGTAGCAATTTTGAATTTGGCTAATGAAACTATAGAACCGATTTGAAATTGGACAAAATTCAAATAAGAATTTTTTTCATCAAATAAAATTTCAAATATTTTATATGCCTTATCCATTAACTCAAGTAACTTGAGAATCTATTTGTCAAAGTCCAGTGGCGGACCCAAGATTTTTTTTTACTGGGGTCCATTTTTTGTGAAACAATTTTTCACAAACAAACATTAAAATTTTCGGGTCGGTCTTCGTAGTCGGGTCGGGGTTAGGAAATAATGTAGAAGCATTTAGTGGACATGAAACCATTACATTATTAAGAAGCATTTTTAAGTATCAAGTTATCAAATTGTGATGATTAATAAGTTGCTTGAAACTAATAGCTACCTAAACAACACAATTATCTCACATAACTTCAAAATTTTGTTTAAGTTTTTTCACTATATGTTGGAAGTCTAAAACACTAGATTAATTTTAAAACACTAGATTAATTTTGATGGAAAAATAAACTAAAAGACCGTTTTAAAACACTAGATTAATTTTAAAAACAAGACATGTAAGACTTGAACTTGGGATCTATTTATTGTAACACAAGGGGATTTACCACCACACCATTTTTGCTTTTAATATTATAGGGTCCAACTAATTTATTTTATGGGGTCCTTGAAAAATTTAACATACCATTTCTACTATTTTTCTAAAAAACATTGGGGTCCGTGGACCCCAACCCACACCATTTAGGTTCGCCCATGTGTCATACACTTCTAGTTGACACTATAAAACAGAGATTTGAGTTTAATGGCTATATATCCGTTTATATTTAAAAAAAGGTTTTTTTTTCAAATATCTTATATATCTTATCCATTAACTCAAGTAAAGTAACTCGAGAATCTATTTGTCAAACACTTTTAGTTGACACTATAAAACAGAGACCCAATCCATTTTAAACAAATTTACACAAACCTATTTCCTTATTTTTCCAAAACTACTCTACCTCTATTCTATTTAAAAATAGTGGAAGAAATACCATTATTTTTCTCACTCGATAGCAGTGATGACGAGTTAGCTTCAACCGATAGTAGCATATTTTTTTTTCCAAAATCTCATCAAGGAAAACGAACTACAAGACACAAGCCCATCTAGTAAGAAACGTTTTATTCGTCGTGATCGTGAGAGTGGCCACGAAACCCTTATGGCGGATTATTTTATCGAAGACCCGAAATACAACAAAGATATTTTTCGTTACAGGTTCCGTATGTTAAGACGTTTGTTTCTAAAAATTGTGAGCGACGTGGAAGTGAATAACCCGTGGTTTGAAGAGGGTGTAGATGCGAGAATGAAGAAGGGTTTTACACTGTTATAAAAAAGTTACATCGGCTATTAAATGACTTGCAACCGGTAACCCTCTAGACGAGAACGACGAGTTTTTGCATATGGCCGAAAGGACTTCCAAGCGAGTGTCTAGAATATTTCTGCGAAACGGTATGTAAAATATATGCTCCCGAGTTCTTATGTAGACCAACAAGCCACGACATGACGTTTTTGTACCAAGCTCATGAGGATAAACATCACCTTTCGGGTATGGTGGGTAGTCTTGATTGCACCCATTTTGTATGGAGAATGTGTCCTACAGAGTTTCGGGGCCAATATATGAGAGGAGATCAACATTACCCAACAGTTATGTTCGAAGCGGTGGCCTCTCAAGATTTGTGGGTTTGGCATGCTTTTTGCGGTCCTCCAGGTACACAAAACGACATCGATGTGCTTTAGCAATCTCCATTATTTCTTACTAAACGAAATGGATCGACACCAAAATATCCATTTTATGTTAACAACCACTTATACAAACGTGGTTACTATCTCGTGGATGGAATCTACCTTATATGTTCTGTGTTTGTCAAATCATTTCCATATCCTTAGCTACTAGACGAAAAGAAGTTCAAGAAGCAACACCAGACGACAAGAAAAGACGTGGAACGGACTTTTGGTGTTTTGAAGTCAAAATGAGGTATAATGAATCGGCCAATGCGTGCTAGGAGTGTGAAAAAAATTAGATACGTGGTGAAAAAATATGGGACGACACATAGTTTAAGATGTGGCATTGTTTACATACATTTTCTTTCCTTTGGATGGCTTTTAGATTTTTATGATTATCCACTGCTTGACTCTTAGGAGTGGTTTGGTTATACACCATGATCAAAGTAATAGTAAGGAAGCTCATCCTCTTGCCATCTTCTTAAATCACTCCCTTTAAAATTCATCAACTTGCTAAACTTATATGCCATGTTGCCCGCAAATTATGTAAACATCGATTAAGCTAAAACAATACTACCTAACAAGGAAAGCATAGTTTCTTCGTTCACACATTAAATTACGAAAACTTTGGTAGAAAAATGAGTTGTTTCAACTACCTGCAAACGTTCATGCAACCAAACAAAGAGCCTAGTTAAGCAGTTGGAAAGTTTACAGCAAACATCAAATCATGTATTGCACCATTAACCAATGATAACTACAATATAATATTGGATAGATAACCTAAACCAACGAATAATTAACCTAGCTTAGGGTGATATCATCATTGGGACCGTATACAAAATATTAATTGCAATAGATCTTTTAGTTTTGTCTTGAAGCGTCAGCTTTTCATATCATTTTGTTTGCAATAACGTTCGTCCATGCAACCAAAAAAAGTATAGTCAAGCAGTAAGCAGTGAGAAAATAACATTACGGCCAACATAGAATCATGTATTGCACCATTGACTAATTATAACAACATTATAATATTGTATGAATAACCTAAACCTAATTAACCTATCTAAGGGTATATCATTACGAGGATAGTGTACTAAATATTATATAGTATAGATCTTCCAAGATTTGACTTGAAGCCATGGCTTTTCATATCTTTTTTGTTTGCGTTAACGTTGTCTTAGCATGTAGACTTTTTTTAAGGGGAGTGTAAGGAGTTAGTGCTACTTTATTTCTTGTCTCTTTACTCCTGTATTTTGTAGCTAATATAGTTTACCCATCACTGTATCATACTATTATTATTGTGAGTTATTGATGAGATTCTTTGGTATGGTTATGGTTATGGTTATGGATTTGATTCTTTTAGTTATATATTATGTTATCTAGATTATTTTGAATTCGAAAGCATCAAGAGGAGCAACCTTTCTTTCTCCTTCAGCAAGAGAAAAGTTTGCCCCAATCTCGTTCCAAAAGCCCTAACAATAGCTCTGTTATAAGTGACATTCTACAGGGTACATTTATTTGTTTGTTTGTCTATCTATCTTAAACGCATATTAATAAATGTCAAAACCCACAAATTTAGGAGGAAAGACCTGGAGAAGAAAAAAACCCTATCCTAATTGAAGAACAACAAAGTTAAAGCCTATCTTGAAACCATTAGATCAAACAACAATTTTAAGGTAGGAAAAAAAAAACAAATCAACTTGAAAATTAGAACACGAGAAGAAATATTTATTTCAATCGCAACGACTTGGGAATTTATGTTGAATAACATCTAGACAAAAAGGTATTATGCATCTATGCTTATTCGGTGACACTTCCCATTGTTTAAATGCTATGATTCTAAATACTGTTGTTGAATTGTAGTTTGCCACCAACTCTCCTTCTATTACTTGCTTTAGTCGCCTTTATGAATCACGTGTGAATGATTGAAAGTTATTTTTGAATTGTGTCATATATATATATATATATATATATATATATATATATATATATATATATATATATTTGATGATTTAAATGAAAAGAAATCCTTTGTAAGAAGAAAAAATAAGAAATTTGAAACAATAAGAATGCTTTAATTTGTTTTATTTGATATTTGTATTTAATGTTAATATAAGGATATATTAGTAAACTCACATAAATCATTAATTTTTAATCTTCCTCTTTAGTAGCTAACTAAATTAAATTTGCAACTTATTTAAAAAAAATATTAATTTAAAGTGCAGGAAAAAGTTTTAGTGTGGATAAATTTGGATAAATTTCCCAATGTATAAGATAAATTTTTATGTGCATAGGCAAAAAGTTTTAGTGTGGTAGATGATAACCTTCACGACTAATTAATTAATCAAAGATAATAATAAAGGTGATAGGATAAAAAGTATTTAATGTTTTACAATAGTATCTTTTGTTCTTTTTCTTTTCAATTAAGTTTTCTTCTCAAATGATTCTCCACACACATATATATATATACACACATACTGATGGCTACTGTAATTTATTTTATTAGTTGTGGTTGTAGTGCTGTTAATAGAATTATATCAAATTACACCATATTTATTACAGGAAACAATGCATATCAAATTGCATCATATTACACCAAATCATATGGATGATGTTATATGGATATTAATGAAAATCGTTTGTGTCACCAACATGGAAGTTTATGGTTCAACCACTCATACTCTGAGTAGTGAAGTTTTTCAACTTACATTGTGATATTGTAAGAAACTTGTAATTGTATATAGAGTTAAGTTTATAGATTAGGAATAATTTGATGCAATTTAGGAGTGAGTAACATTTGTGGTTAAAAAACATAGAATGAAATTTACAGATTTTTTTTTCGTTACTTAGTAGCATAAGAGGTATTATTTTGATATAAATATAGTTGAAGGTAATTTTTCTCACCTCTCTATTACTAAATAATTTTATTAAATAAGGATATGTATTTTTTAGTTATTTACTATAATACTAGTAGGTAGACTCGCGTACGCAGCGGGGTAACACCTTTTGGTACACTACAGCTTGTTGTCTTTCAACAATTGTTAACTAACGCAAAATCAGTTTCTTTGTTCAACTAACGTAATTTCGTATGGTTATCACTTCTAAAATTATTTATGGTGAAACAACAAATTTAACACATTTTTACTAAACATTTTTAACATTTTTATAACTTTCTAGAAACATTAATGATTATTATAATAAATTCAACCTTTTGGACTGATGATTGTAAATGCATTAAATTTTTAGTGCTTTCATTAATTTAGTCAACTAAAGAACAAGCAATTCCTTAAATGGGGAGGATACACATTCTATGTATTGGTAACATACACAATAAAATTTATCTTAAGCATCTTAATATTAAAGGTAAATTACAATGTTATTTTCATATCTACCTTGTATATAATCGCAATGTTAAACTATATTACTTCATCCCTTCATTAGTACATATCTCCATGATCATCATCATACTCATCATACTCGATAAATTTCACCAATAGCAAAGCTAAGGTAGGCTCTCAAGAGGGTAAGATGTAGACAACTTTATCTCCACCCATAAGAATAGAGAGTGCTTCGAGTGAGACTCCCGGCTTGATAGTAGTTTTACATAAAGCCTTAGACATAAGGCACATAACACTCGACAATTGGAACAAAAGCCAATTAGTGCATGTATCCCCTTGTGTTTCGGCTATCAATGCCACCACATGATTCATGATTAACCGTCCCTCACTTGTTAAAGTTATTTTTACGAAATTAGTAAAATAACGTTAAAATTAGCAGCTGTTTGGCAACTTCTTAATGGTTAAGTGCTCAACCAGTAAGAGGTCTAATCATTAAGTGTTGAACCAGTAAGAGGGTCTTGAACCAGTAAGAGTGTAGTAAGAGTGTCTGAACCATTGAAGAGCCGGTATAATACTTAACCATTTAGAGGCAAATGTCTGACCAATTCGGATTAGAGGTCTTAACGATTCAGACTCTATATAATGCTTAACTATTCAGAGGCAAATGTCTAAATCATTCAAACCTTTTCTCATGAAACAAACAGTTTGTTGATGCATATTTGTGTGGATGCGGCTCGGCTTGGTTCGGTTCGGTTCGGCTCGGCTCGGTTCCAAGTTGTCTTCACAAGCCGGACAACAAGTGGAGTGAGTGAACATCCACACTTTTTCATTCTAGATCGCCGCCAAGAAATATAAATTACACGGAGAGCTAGATTATTTGGAAACCTCTTCAATTTCCTAGCATAACAAAAAAATTAATCTTTTTTCTCATCCTGCTTTTAAAATACTTAATGTTTAACAAGTTATAAAATATTTACCATTAGAACCTAAAAAGAAATTGTTTTAGCCCATGCATGTATGGATCAGAATAATTACCCTCTCAATTCCACCACTTGATGTAACCCTAGATAACACATAATGACACCATTGCCCTTGACAAACACTAGACAACCGCTTTTCCTCAACCTGAACCTTAAAGAGATCAATGGAGGAGCACTACTATTTCTAAATCATCCACTAGCACAACACCTTCCTAATGGAGGAGTTGGACCGCTGCTACGATCCGCTTTCCAAACGGGCTGGAAAAGAATTTAAAAGTGAACTGAGAAACCAATGTAGTGACCTACAGGACACAATTTAATAATAGTTTAAGTATTTCGCATGCGATTCAACAAAGGCGATTAAAGCACATGAGAGAAGTAGAATTCGTGCCAGATTGCAATTCAACAATAATATTAGAATCGTGCGATTAAAACAATGGGAAAAACGTTATTGAAGAAGCATAAATGCATAATCCCTTTTACCTTGATGCATTCAACAAGAATTCCTAAATCGTTGTCATTGGAAGAAATAATTCTTCCCGTGTTCTAATTTTATGCCAATTTGTTTTTTGTATCTCAAAATTATTGATTCATCCAATGGTTTCCGGTTAGGGTTTAATTTTGTAGTTCTTCAATTAGGATTTTTTTCTTTTCCAAGTCTTTACTCCGAAGTTCTAGTGTGGGTTTGAACATTTATTAATATACTTTAAAACCCTTAATAGAACGTACCCAGTAGAATCTCACTTAGAGCAGAGGTGTTGATAGGGTCTTGTGAGGGTGAGATAAGGCAAAGTTTTCTCCTATTTAAGGAGATAGAGAGGTTGCTCGCTAAATAATCAAGATAATATAATATACCTTAGATTACTAAATAATCCAGATAATATATTATATAACTAGGAGAATCAAACCAACAACCATACATTTGTGGGTAAACTACATTAGGTCAAAACAAAAGAGTAATGAGATAAGAAATAAAGTACACTCCCTTTAAAACGTCTACACATTAAGACAACGTTAATGCGAACAAAAACAAACGGATATGAATAGCAAAGGCTTCCAGATAAATCTAATAAGATTTGTACAATTATTTGATATACGACCGAGGTGATGATGATATATCACCCTTAGCTAGGTTAATTTTTTTTGGGTTTTGTTTATTCATATGAAATTATGTTGTCGTTATAGTTATAACCATGAACGGTGTGATGCATATTCTATGTTTGTCGTAATGTTGTTTTTTAATTGCTTAACTACACTTTTTGTTTTGTTGCGCGAATGTTTGTAAGTAGTTGAAACAACTTATTTTTCCAATAAAAGTTGTCATAAGTTTATGCAGAAAGGAAATAACTACACTTATCTTAGAATTTTTTTAGTATAATCGATGTCTACAAAATTTAAGAGGACATGACATCCAAGTTTGGCAACTTGATGAAGTTCAAAGAATGTGATTTAGGAAGATAGCAAAAGACACTCTTCCATTTTTATAAATTTGATTTTGGTGTATATTCTTACCGGTCCCATGCATGAAGCAATGGATGTACGTAAATCTCTCAAAGAAGGAAAATGTAAGAATAAATTAACACGTCTTAAACTATGTACTCCAATCGAAATATTGAATATGCCTAATCCATTAACTCAACTAACTCGAGAATCTACTTGTTTAATTCTAAGATCAAATAAAAAGTTTTTTCTGCTTAAGTAGGGTGAGAAAAAATCAACCTTTCATTTTTCATATTAATGGTTAAGATGAAAATGTAGGAAAAAAATAGGAGTTTAAGGATATCTTTGAAAAATCATATTTATTGACTTTCTCTTTCCACATGCATATTGCACCCCCATTTTTTAAACGTTCATAATTTTTTTATACGATATTATTTTTTCATAAAAAATTCACCATAAAATCGAGCGTTTTTTATCTTTAATTTGAGTACCATATCGTTTTTTATCTTTATGCTGATTTTTGTACTACATTTTTGTGCTGTAATTTTTGTACTAGCTTTTTTGTGTTATATATTTTATACTATATTTTTTGTGCTATATTTTTTATACTTGATTTTTTATGTTAGATTTTTTTTTTATACTGATTTTTTTTATTGTATTTTTGACACTACTAGAAAAGGGGACAATTTCCTACATAAATTTCCTACACAATTTTTTTTCGTCACAGAGTACAACACTTTTATGACGAATTTCCTACTAAAAAAGATTTCAAGAATTTGTTACAAATTTTCGATGCATCCACGACGAAAAATAAGAAAAACCTAATCAATTGACAGTTGCGTCACAAATCTGTTGGAAATAACCTACAAAGGTTAATTATTATTCTTTACCGAATAAATATTTATATAAGCCAAAAAAATAAGGGAAAATAATATTGTTTCCTACACATTTATGACGAAAAATAAGAAAACCCTAATTAATAGAGTTGCGTCACAAATTTGCCGGAAATAATCTACAAAAGGTTAATTATTATTCTTTCCGAACAAATATTTATATAAGCCAAAAAATAAGGGAAAATAATATCGTTCCTACACATTTATGATGAAATATTTATTTTTTAATTAACTTAAACCATCCGTCGGAATTCCGTCACAACTTATGACAAGTTTCAGACAAAAAATAAGAAAACTCTAATTAATTGACAGTTGCGTCACAAATCTATTACAAATAATCTACAAAAGGTTAATTATTATTGTTTACCGAATAAATATTAATATATGCAAACTAAATAAGGGAAAATAACAACATTTCCTACACAATTCTGTAACAACACTTCTTATTTATTTGTTGGAATTGGGTCAGAAAAATACTTAGTTTCCTCGAAAATTTGTAACAACAATTCTTATTTATTTGTTGGAAATGGGTCACAAAAAATACTCAGTTTTCTTGAAAATTTGTAACAACACTTCTAATTTATTTGTCGGAAGTGGGTCACAAATATTGTTGTATTGAAATTTGTTAATTTTTTTGTTCTTTTTGTCAGAAATGTGTAGCTAAAAAATAAATCCTAAAAGATAATAATTAAATATATTGTAGGAGATTCGTAGCAATTTGCGACGTAGTAGTTTCGTAGAAAATGTGTTGGAAGTTGCGTAGGAAAGGCGTTGAAAACGGGTTTCCTACGAGATGTTTTCCTATATCAGGCATTTGTCATAAATGCGTAGAAAAGCCAGTTTTATGACGCATTTACTATGAAAACTGGTGTAAGAAGTTTCAGATTTTCTAATAGTGTGAGATAACACAAGGGTGGCACATGTCATCTTCACACTCCTACTTAAAAGGACCAAAAATGTTTTAGCACCAAAGTGCTCTTTCTTCTTACTTATAAGAAGTGTCGCATGTCATCATCAAAATCTTTCTTACCTTACTTAGACAAAACTCACTTTTTAGTAGATTATTCCCCTTAGTTTACACTATGAAAGAGAGTGCTTTGGGCTAGAGGTATATCATACTCTTCCAAATTCTTTAAATCAAATTTGTAACGGATTCTTGGATTTTAAGTTTTAAATGCAATTCTGAATTTTAATTTTCTTCTATAAATATATTATATTATATTTGTATGTATCTACGTGTGTGTAATTGATTTATGACCTTTCCCTTTATTGGAATGAATAAATTTGTACAAATTTCAAATTCAAATGAATTTTTAATCAAATTCAGATCAAATTTTTAAAGTTTGATTAACTTGAATTTCTTGAGTATCTAGAAATTTGATTAATTGAATTCTCTTACTTTTAACAACAAATGGTGTCCATAAAAAAATATACCATATAAAAATGCATTGGTAATTTCATTGACAAACTCAAAAACAAATAAACTGAATTTTGGGTACATATTTGTTTAATTATTATCTCAAAAGTTGCCCATGGTATTATAGCCTAGTGACATCTTGGTGTTGGGATAAGAATTATGACCATTAAGTCATGAGTTCGATTCCCACAGGGAGGGTCTCAGATTTATTGGGTTTACTTCGAAATTGGTGTATAGGCATTATTGCAGCAATATTATGATGCTTAAGATTTGAGGAGGGTAACATTGTTATTAAATATATCTATATTACTATATAAAAGATTTGAGGAAGGTAACATTTTAATTTACCTTTAATATTAAGATGCTAAAGATAAATTTTGGGCGATTCTATTCCCACACCACCTAAATCTTATTTCCACGTTCTTTTCAATCTCTCTCTCTCTCTCTCTCTATATATATATATATATATATACACATATATATATATATATGGGATTGATCATGAAACAACTAGTTTAAATGGGAAAACAAAAAAGATAACTAAAAAAAGCCTAAAAAACATACCAATTCTTTTTTGATTTTTTTTAATAAAATTCGCTATATTTAAAATATATAATTTTTTTTTTCGAAAAAAAAAGTTGTACTGCACATGTGAACCTACCGCTGCAGATGTGTCAATTGCTGCAGCTGATAACGTATTCTGGACCAAAAGAGGCTTCCGCACCTGTACCTGGAAGCAACGTTACACCAACCACCCTGCGGAAATCTGCAAAAGGACGCAATCCTAGAAATCTACTGTGTGTTTTCGTGGTGTAGTATAGATGGAGGGAGGATAGAGGTAGTTTAGAGCGAGAGAAAGTTGCAGATTTGTTTTTGAGAGGGATAAAGATAAGGAGAGAGAGAGAGATCTAACTACTATAATAAAAGAAACCAAGTTTTGGACACATAACATTCATTGAAGGTATCCTCAAATTTATATTTATCTTATATTAACTAAATAAATAATAAATTAATATTAAATCTTATCATCCTTTAATAAAATATTATCCTTAAATCTAAATTGTTAATTTAATATATTTTTAAAACAAATACCTCTCTTTCTTACTTATCTTATATTAAATATATAAATAAAAAATTAATATTACATGTTATCCTAATTTATTAAAAATATAACTTTTTTTATTATTTGGTATAGAAAATTATATTTATTCAACGCGTGTAAAATGCAGAGTTTTGAAAAATATAACTTTTTTTTTATTATTTACTATACAAAGTTACATATATATAACCTGTGTAATACATGAAGTTTTTGAAGATATAACTTTTTATCATTTGCTATGTAAAATTAGATTTATTCAACACGTGTAATACACGAGGTTTTTAAGATATATTTTTTTTTATTTAGTAGGTTTTTCAACCCGACTATACACGGGTTTTTTAAAGATACGGCGTTTTTAGTATTTGATATACAAAATTACATTTATTATATAACCCGTCACGGGATTTTTAAAGATACGACGTTTTTAGTATTTAATATACAAAATTACATTTATTTAATATGTGTAATACACATGGTTTTTAAAGATATAACTCTTTTTAGTGTGTAATACACAAAGTTTTTAAAGATATAACTTTTTATCATTTGCTATGTAAAATTAGATTTATTCAACACGTGTAATACACAGGGTTTTTAAGGATATAATTTTTTTTTTATTATTTGGTAGATTTTTCAACCCGACTATACAAGGGATTTTTTAAAGATACGACGTTTTTAGTATTTAATATACAAAATTACATTTATTTAATATGTGTAATACACATGGTTTTTAAAGATATAACTCTTTTTAGATCTATTACGAGGTTTTTAAGGATGTAATTTTTTTATTATTTGGTAGATTTATTCAACCCGATTATACACGGGTTTTTTAAAGATACGACGTTTTTAGTATTTAGTATACAAAATTACATTTATTTAATCTGTGTAATACAGATGGTTTTCAAAGATACGAAGTTTTTAGTATTTAGTATATAAAATTACATTGATTTAACCCGTACAATACACATGGTTTTTAAAGATATAACTTTTTTATTATTTGATATATAAAATTACATTTATTTTACCCATACAATATACGGGGTTCATAAAGATATAACTTTTTATTATTTAATATATAAAATTACATTTATTCAACCCGTGTAATACACGTGGTTCTAACCTAATATATGTATAAGAGAGAGAGAAAAATCTAAATAAATTAGTTTTTTTTAATTACAGGGGTAATTTGGTCATCTAACAAAACTTAACCACAGAATTCTAACTGTATTAGAAATTTGGACTCAAATGGTTAAGAAAAGTGGTTATAGTGACTCAGAGCGTTAAACATTTTGATTTTGAACTCAAGTGGTTAAAACCGCTAAAACAAAAAGACTTAAAAAGTAATTTACTCTTTTATCTTTTATCTAAGAGACTTTCTCTGTACTTGTATCTTGTTGATTAAATAATAATATTCATGGACATGTTATACTTTGTTTTGCAAATTATTATCGTCATTTTATTAACTTTTTGATTGAGAGGACATGTTTAATATTCCAATTGAACTAGAAGAACTTAGAAGAGTTCCAATTTTGAACTTGGCTAATGAAACTATAGAACCGATTTGAAATTGGACAAAATTCAAATAAGAATTTTTCGAATCAAATAAAATTTCAAATATTTTATATGCCTTATCCATTAACTCAAGTAACGTGAGAATCTATTTGTCAAACCATTGGCGGGCTCAGGAATTTTTTTTATTGGGGTCCAATTTTTGTGAAACAATTTTTCACAACCAAACATTATAATTTTCGGGTCGGTCTTCGTAGTCGGGTCGGGGCTAGGAAATAATGTAGAAGCATTTAGTGGACATTAAACCATTACATTATTAAGAAGCATTTTTAAGTTTCAAGTTATCAAATTGTGATGATTAATAAATTGCTTGGAACCAATAGCTACCTAAACAGCACAATTATCTCACATGACTTCAAAATTTTGTTTAAATTTTTTCACTATATGTTGGAAGTCTAAAGCACTAGATTATTTTGATGGAAAAAATAAACTAAAGGACCGTTTGAAAACACTAGATTAATTTTAAAAACAAGACATGTAAGACTTGAACTTAGGATATATTTGTTAGAACACAAGGGGATTTACCACCACACCATCTTTGCTTTTAAAATTACAGGGTCCAACTAATTTATTTTATGGGGTCCTTAAAAAATTTAACATACCGTTTCTACTATTTTTCTAAAAAAACATTGGGGTCCATGAACCCCAACCCGCACCATTTAGGTTCGCCCCTCTGTCAAACACTTCTAGTTGACACTATAAAACAAAGATTTGCGCTTAATGGCTAAATATCCGTTTATATTTAAAAAAAATTCAAATATTTTATGTACCTTATCCATTAACTCAAGTAACTCGAGAATCTATTTGTCAAACATTTCTAGTTGACACTATAGAACAGAGACCCAGTCCATTTTAAACAAATTCACACAAACGTATTTCCTTATTTTTCCAAAACTACTCTACCCCTATTCTATTTAAAAATACTGCTAGAAATACCATTGTTTTTCCCACCCGATAGCAGTGATGACGAGTTAGCTTCAACCGATAGTAACATATTTTTTTCCAAAATCTCATCGAGGAAGCCGAACTACAAGACAGGGGCACATCTAGTAAGAAACATTTTGTTCGTCGTGATTGTGAGAGTGGTCACGAAACCCTTATGGCGGATTATTTTGTCGAGGACCCGAAATACAACGAAGAGATTTTTCGTTACAGGTTCCGTATGTTAAAACGTTTGTTTTTAAAAATTGTGAGTGACGTGGAAGTGAATAACCCATGGTTTGAAGAGGGTGTAGATGCGATAATGAAGAAGGGTTTTACACCGTTATAAAAAAGTTACATCGGCTATTAAAAAACTTGCAACCGATAACCCTCTACACGAGAACAACGAGTTTTTGCATATGGCCGAAAGGACTTCCCGTGACTGTCTAGAATATTTATGCGAAACGGTATCTAAAATATATGCTCTCGAGTTCTTACGTAGGCCAACAAGCCACGACATGACTCTTTTGTACCAAACTCATGAGGAAAACATCACCTTCCGGGTATGGTGGGTAGCCTTGATTGCACCCATTTCGTATGGAGAATGTGTCCTATAGAGTTTCGGGGCCAATATATGAGAGGAGATCAACATTACCTCGAAGCGGTGGCCTCTCAAGATTTGTGGGTTTGGCATGCTTTTTGCGGTCCTCCAGGTACACAAAACGACATCGATGTGCTTCAGCAATCTCCATTATTTCTTACTGAACGAAATGGATCGACGCCAAAATATCCATTTTACGTTAACAACCACTTATACAAACGTGGTTACTATCTCGTGGATGGAATCTACCCTATATGTTTCGTGTTTGTCAAATCATTTCCATATCCTTAGCTACTAGACGAAAAGAAGTTCAAGAAGCAACACCAGACGACAAGAAAAGACGTGGAACAGACTTTTGGTGTTTTGAAGTCAAAATGAGGTATAATGAATCGTCCAATGCGTGCTAGGAGTGTGAAAAAAAATTAGGTACGTGGTGAAAAAAATATGGGACGACACATAGTTTAAGTCGTGGCATTGTTTTCATACATTTTCTTTCCTTTGGATGGCTTTTAGAGTTTTATGATTGTCCACTGCTTGACTCTTAGGAGTGGTCTGGTTATACACCACGATCAAAGTAATAGTAAGGAAGGTCATCCTCTTGCCATCTTCTTAAATCACTCCCTTTAAAATTCATCAACTTGCTAAACTTATATGTCATGTTGCCCACAAATTATGTAAACATCGATTAAGCTAAAAAAATACTACCTAACAAGGTAAGCATAGTTTCTTCGTTCACACATTAAATTAAGACAACTTTGGTAGAAAAATGAGCTGTTTCAATTACCTGCAAACATTCATGCAACCTAACAAAGATCCTAGTTAAGCAGTGGGAAAGTTTACGACAAACATCAAATCATGTATTGCACCATTAACCAATGATAACTACAATATAATATTGGATAGATAACCTAAACCAACGAATAATTAACCTAGCTTAGGGTGATATCATCATTGGGATGCAATAATGTTTGTAATAATGTTTGTCCATGCAACCAAAAAAAGTATAGTCAAGCAGTGAGAAAATAACATTACGGCCAACATAGAATCATGTATTGCACCATTGACTAATTATAACAACATTATAATATTGGATGAATAACCTAAACCTAATTAACCTATCTAAGGGTATATCATAACGAGGATAGTGTACTAAATATTAAATAGTATAGATCTTCCAAGATTTGACTTGAAGCCATGGCTTTTCATATCTTTTTGTTTGCGTTAACGTTGTCTTAGCATGTAGACTTTTTTTTAAAGGGAGTGTATAAGTACCCTTAAGGAGTTAGTGCTACTTTATTTCATGTCTCTTTACTCCTGTATTTTGTAGCTAATATAGTTTACCCATCACTGTATCATACTACTATTATTGTGAGTTGTTGATGAGATTCTTTGGTATGGTTATGGTTATGGATTTGATTCTTTTAGTTATATATTATGTTATCTGGATTATTTTGTATTCGTAAGCATTAAGAGGAGCAACCTTTCTTTCTCCTTCAGCAAGAGAAAAGTTTGCCCCAATCTCCCTCCAAAAACCCTAACAATAACTCTGTTATAAGTGACATTCTACAGGGTACATTTATTTGTTTGTTTGTCTGTCTTAAGCGCATATTAATAAATGTCAAAACCCACTAATTTAGGAGGAAAGACCTGGAGAAGAAAAAAACCCTATCCTAATTGAAGAACAACAATGTTAAAGCCTATCTTGAAACCATTAGATTAAACAACAATTTTAAGGTAGGAAAAAACAAATAAACTTGAAAATTTTAACACAAGAAGAAATATTTATTTCAAACGCAATGACTTGGTAATTTATGTTGAATCACATCTAGATAAAAAAGGTATTATGCATCTATGCTTATTCGATGACACCTCACATTGTTTAAATGCTATGATTCTAAATACTGTTGTTGAATTGTAGTTTGCCACCAAATCTCCTTCTATTACTTGCTTTAGTCGCCTTTTTGAGTCACATGTGAATGATTGAAAATTATTTTTGAACTGTGTCATATATATATATATATATATATATATAGAAAAAGTATATCGTACATTACGGCTTAACGTACTTCACGTACGACAACGTGCGTGATTTGTTCTATAACATGTGTGATTAATGTTTTCAATATACGTGATTATTGTGTTTCAACATGCGTGATTTTGGATTTTTTGTAGGTCCACTAGCGGAAGATCTAGTAACCTAATCCTTGTTTTATAAGCAAGACCGGTTGTGCGGGATCCAACTGGCAAGCCAAACCGAGATCGAGACACAATACATAACAAAGGTTCAACGTTTAAAGCTCAATATACTGATTCAGTAGAGTTTTGTTACAAGATCTAAACAAGAAACTCTCACAACTCTCTGATATGCTCTCAGTTCTTTGTTCTCTCTTGTGTGTCTCTCCGTGTCTGTGTTGTTCTGTGTTCAGATCTGTTGTTTATATAAGCTCCACTCGACGAAACATCAGGACCCGACGAAAATCCTCGACGAAACACCAATGTGACGATACAAAGTGTGTTTCGTCACACTCCCAAGTCGACGAAACATGTGTTTCTTCAAACTGTTTTTCGTCGCAGACAACAGGCAGACATCATGCAGGTTTTTCGTCACAGCATGTTTAACCAGGACTTTCGTCATGCAGGAATTTGTAGGTCTTTCGCCAAACAGCAGGTTGTATTTCGTCATGCATGCAGGTTATACACAAACAGCAGCAACGGATATGTTCAGCAATCATGTAGAACATATAATACTTGCAGACACAGTAGATAATGATCCGAGACACGATGGAGGATGTCGAGTCTCGGTCTGTGTTTCATAGCGTGTTCGAACCGAGTCGAGCTGCGTCCACAAACAAATGTATCAACATTTTTGAGTTATAACGTGCGTGATTTTAAAATGAACATGCGTAATTACCTGTCGTACGTGATGTACGTTAAGCCGTAATGTACATTAACCTTCCTCTCTCTCTCTCTCTCTCTCTCTATATATATATATATATATATATATATATATATATATATATATTGGATGATTCAAATGAAAAGAAATCCTTTGTAAGAAGAAAAAATACGAAATTTGAAACAATAAGAATGCTTCAATTTGTTGTATTTGATATTTGTATTTAATGTTAATACAAGTGTATATTAGTAAACGCACATAAATCATTAATTTGTAATCTTCCTCTTTAGTAGCTAACTAAATTAAAATTGCAACTTATTTTAAAAAATATTAATTTAAAGTGTAGGAAAAAGTTTTAGTGTAGATAAATTTGGATGAATTTCCCAATGTATAAGATAAATTTTTATGTGCATAGGCAAAAAGTTTTAGTGTGGTAGATGATAATATTCACGACTAATTAATTAATCAAAGATAATAATAAAGGTGATAGGATAAAAACTATTTAATGTTTTACAATAGTATCTTTTGTTCTTTTTTTTCTCAATTAAGTTTTCTTCTCAAATGATTCTCCACACACACATGCTGGTGGCTACTGTAATTTATTTTATTAGCTGTAGTTGTAGTGCTACTAATAGAATTATATGCAATTACACCATATTTATTACACAAGACTCACAATATTAAATATTCATCGGGAAACGATGCATATCAAATTGCATCATATTACACCAAATCATATGGATGATGTTTTGTGGATATTAATGAAAATCGTTTGTGTCACCAACATGGAAGTTTATGGTTCAACCACTCATACTCTGAGTAGTGAAGTTTATTGTAAGAAACTTGTAATTGTATATAGAGTTAAGTTTATAGATTAGGAATAATTTGATGCAATTTAGGAGTGAGTAACATTTGTGGTTAAAAAACATAGAATGAAGTTTATTGATTGTTTTTCAGTTAGTTAACGTCATAAGAGGTGTTATTTTGATATAAATATAGTTGAAGGTATGTTTTTCTTACCTCTCTCTTACTAAATTATTTTATTAAATAAGGTTATATATTTTTAGTTATTTACTATAACACTAGTAGGTAGACTCACGTACGCAACGGGATAACACCTTTTTGGTACACTATAGCCGGTTGTCTTTGAACAATTGTTAACTAACGCGGAATCAGTTTCTTTGTTCAACTAACGTAATTTCGTATGGTTATCATTTCTAAAATTATTTATGGTGAAACAACAAATTTAACACCTTTTTTGCTAAACATTTTTAACAATTTTATAACTTTCTAGAAACATTAATGATTATTATAATAAATTCAACCTTTTAGACTAATCATTGTAAATGCATTAAGTTTTTAGTGCTTTCATTAGTTTAGTCAACTAAATAACAAGCAATTTCTTAAATGGGAAGGAAACACATTCTATGTATTAGTAACATACACAATAAAATTTATCTTAAGCATCTTAATATTAAAGGTAAATTACAATGTTATTTTCATATCTACCTTGTATGTAATCTCAATGTTAAACTATATTACTTCATCCCTTCATTAGTACATATCTCCATGATCATCATCATACTCACTAAATTTCACCAATAACAAAGCTAAGGTAGGCTTTCAAGATGGTAAGATGTAGACAACCTTATCTCTACCCATAAGAAAAGAAAGACTGCTTCTAGTGAGACTCCCGGCTTGATAGTAGTTTTGCATAAAGACTTAGACATAAGGCACATAACACTCGGCAATTGGAACAAAAGCCGATTAGTGCATGTACCCCCTTGTCTTTCGGCTATCAACGCCACCGCATGATGCATGAGTAACTGTCACTCACTTGTTAAAGTTATTTTTACGAAATTAGTAAAATAACGTTAAAATTAGCAGCTGTTTGGCAACTTCTTAATGGTTAAGTGTTGAACCAGTAAGAGGTCTGAATCATTAAGTGTTGAACCAGTAAGAGGTCTGAACCATTAAGAGCCAGTATAATGCTTAACCGTTTAAAGGCAAATGTCTGACCAATTCAGATTAGAGGTCTTAACGATTCAGACTCTATATAATGTTTAACCATTTAGAGGCAAATGTCTAAATCATTCAAACATTTGCTCATGAAACAAACAGTCTGTTGATGCATATCTGTGTGGATGCGGCTCGGCTTGGTTCGGCTCGGCTCGGCTCAGTTTGGCTCGGTGCGAGACCGAAGTTGACGACGTTCCTACGTCGGATGACTCGGCAATTCGCGATACGAGAACGAAGATAATGCGAGATGACATTTTTGTTCCTATATATACAGCAGACCTGCAAACACAAGAGGGGGGACAGAACACAGAACCGAGAACTGAGAGAGAGTTTAGTGTGTGTGAACTTTATATTGTTATCTTGTAACCTGAACTCTTCTCATATATATACAAGTGTGTGTTAAACATTGAATCTCTGTGTCTCGTGTCTATCTCAATCTCGGTTTGGTTTCCCGGTTGGATTCCGCACAACCGGGTTTGTTCGTATACAAGGATTAGGCGACTAGATCCTCCGCTAGTTGGACCTACAAGTGGTATCAGAGCCTTGGCCTTGTTAAAACCGAGCCGTGTGTCGCGTTTTCGAATCTTGTGTTTCAAGCTTTTTCGGAAATTTTATGTGTTTTGAAGGTTTTATGGGTTAAGTCTCTGAAAATCTTGATCGTTTGTTAAAAATTTTCATAAAAACCTCATTTTAACACATGGAGAAATCTGGTTTTTGATAAAATTTTTGGCAAAATTTGTGTTCGGAAATTATTCCGGTGAACGGTTGCTTCAAAATTCATTGAAGTTCATAAGTGTTCTTCAATGTTCTGGGTTTTTGATTTCTATATTTGATATATTGAAATTGTTTTTTTAAATAGTGTTTGAAAAGGTTGGTAAGGTTGGTAGGAAAAAGGGATGGTCCTCTGTCACTTCGCCGAAAGTATGTTTGTTTGACACCTTGTTTACCTACTCACCATACTCCTTTTGATTAAAATATTTGTTTCAGAACTTGTATTTTCACAAGTATTGCGAACGAACAGTCAAGTGTTCGTCTTTCAAGTGTTTGTGGGCTTTCAGTCTTCATTGGCCCACATTTTTCTTTGGTGTCATTTTGGACTTCATTAGTGTTCGGCCCACATTATAATCTTTTTGGATCATTGTGAATGTAGGAGTCTTCGTGGCCCATAAAATTAGTGTGATTCAAATCTTCGTTGACTAATTCATTATTGGTTGGTATTTTCTACACATCATGACTTCCGACTGGTGGGGTTGGAAACCGGATCCCAGTGCAGATATGTATACCGGTAAAGGGTTAGTTCCTTCATGGGCTCAGACTCCCACACCTTCGTCATCAGCACAATCTAGTTCGATTTCCGCAAGTCAGTGGGCTTTTGTTATAAATCAAAACCAAAGTATTCAAAATCTTCTGTTGAGCGAAAATGAAACCGGTAGTAACAACCGTCCACCTAAACTGATGCATATGAACGATTATCCAGGTTGGGAAGAAAGATTCCATACTTACTTCTTGGGCAAAACACGGAGTTGTGGTTATCTTTTACAACGGAATTCGATCAAGCACTTGAAGAAGCCGGTTCAAATGCTGCAGCGTTTGGAGATCTTTCTGCAGATGATAAACAGGCATATGATCTAGAAAAGAAGGCATATTCAATTCTAACTCAAGCCTTAAACAAGGATATTTATCATCAGTCCGTGAGATTCAAAACGACAAAGAGTCTATGGGATGCATTAAAGGCGAGAGGTTAGGGAAACGCGTCGTCACACAAGCTGAGACATGATTTACTCAAGAAGGAATTCGACGGCTTCATGTGTATGGAAAGGGAGTCACTGGGTGATCTTACAAGTCGATATTATCATTTGTTGAGTGAAATGGGTAATTTTGGGGTAGTGGTAACTCCAGAAGAGGTTGTAACAAAGTTTGTCGACGCATTGCCAGTTCAATAGAATGGTTTCTTGGAAATTCTAAAGTATAATGGCACGCTAGCCGCAACCAACATCCATGATTTCATTCAACTCATGGAGAACAAGAATCAAGAGGAAATCAGGAAGGCAAAAAGAGTGCCGGTACCACAAAATCCTGATATGTACTATGGAAATTGTGGAGGTACCAGCACAGCTGCGAGACCTACTCAAATGCTCCGCTTCAAACGGCTTTCGTCTCGAGCACCGATATATACGGAACACCGAAACCAGCTGCCCCAGAGCAAAGCTATCAGTCTACTGGAGTATCATCATTTCTTGATCCAAACTACAGAGGTCAACAACAAGCCTGTTATGGAAACGCTTCATCAACAGTCAACGCGGGTTAACCAACTAATTCAAACACAGTTCGGCTAGACACTTCAAGTTTCTCGAAAGTGAGTGTTGAGGTGGCAAAGGAACATATGGAGCTGTTAAACACTTTGGTGAGCGCATACTGTGGGTTGGTAGCAGGGCAAATTGGGAACATCAATTTGACTCAGGAAGATTATCAGCAGATAGATAAGGATGAAATGGATTTGATGGATATCAAGTGGGCATTTGCTAGTGCTGTGAAGCGAGCAAAAGATTTTATGGAAAGAACCGGTAGAACCAGCTTGGAAAGCAAGAAAGATACCAAGTATGGGTTCGATAAGCAGGTGGTCAAGTGTTTCAACTATGGTGAACGGGGTCACTTCAAACGTGAATGTATGAAGCCAGCTCAACATGGAAATCAGAATCTGTTCAGAAATCAAGGCAATCAACAGAATCAGAATCAGATCAGGAATAATGAGCGTGCCTTGATGCCTGCAAACAATACTCATCAAGCAGGTCCATCAAACAACAACCGAGCTCTTGTGGTGCAAGTTGATGAAGGTTATGACTGGTCAATTCAACTAGGTAACGGTGATCAGGGTGGAACAGCTTGTTTTGCTGAAGTTGTCAAGGATCTAACGCATGCGTGTGGTGGAGAATCTTCTGATAAGGACAGTTCTGGTTATAGTGGGAGCTCAGATGAGGAAACCTCAAGTTCAGGAGAAGACGGCACGGATGAAGTGTCACATGAGTCCATTGATGCAGATGTTGAGGAGCTCTTAAGGGAAGCTAAAGCAAGAAATGACAGAAGATCTATTCTGGTGGATCAAGCTGCTTATTCTTCTTCTTTGTCTTCTCATCATTCAGCCTTTATGGCTAATGTTGGCAGTTCGTCAAGTCAGGTATGTGTCGATGAATCTAAATCTGATAAATGTGATAATTGCATTGTTTTAGATGATAGATTGTCTGATTTAGGTGCTAGGTTGTCTGACTTGCAAAGCAAATACGATGATTTGCAAAGCAAGTATGACGTGACATTTATCCACAATCAAAGTTTGATCGTGGATCTTGCGAAATGCACAGAGGCCAACTTGTTCCATAAAAATCATGAAAAAGAATTTAAGAAAGTAATTGACACATTAAGGGAAGATAAAACCGAGCTAGTAAAAATAGTTTCAAGAAAACAAACTGCTATAAATAATTACATCACTAGGCTCAAGGAAGCACAAAAAGAGTTGGCCTGTGTCAAGTGTGAAAATGAGGCGATCCAGCTTAAGTTAAATAGTTACTCAAACTCTAGGTATGTGTTGGATCACATCATTAACATACAGAAGGAGAAAAAGGATGTCACATGCATTGGATATAAGAAGTGTCCTCCACCGTACAGACACAATTATACCGCAATGCCCGATGAGAAGGATAAGCCTCAATTTGAGTCATCTGTTCCTTTAAAAGTTGAGGAGTCTGCAGCTGGACTTGGTTACATAAAGGAAGTAACATCAGATTCGAATGGGTCAGCAGATACGAAAGTATCAACTGCTGAACAAAATCAGGATCCTCCAGTCATTGTTGAGGATGCTAATTCTTCGGATGATGAATCCGATGATACTGACTCTGCACAGTCTGAAGCAGTTATCAAAGAAAAGGACATACCTCTCGAGAATCACATTCTATGTAATCCTCCCGCAAAACCGGCTAAGACTGTTCAGGTTGAGTCCACTATGCACGAGAGTCTGAGAGTGTGAATTTGTTGTACACTCTAGTTGGCGATGATAAAGTTTATTCAAACAAAGATTTTCTGATTAAAAATATAAATCAATCTTTAATCAACAAAGTTTTTGAAGATTCGACAAGTAAGTTTTTGGGAGAGTTGAGCTCACGAGTTGTGGTACCACAATGTCCTCCGATTCCAAAGGCTGAAATTCGAAAACAGTATGGCAATCAGAAATTACCAACAAAGAAAACTCAGCAAAATCACACTATACCAAAAGGAAAATCGACAACTCAAGGTTGAAAGGAACAAAACCAGAGGAAGAACAAAAAGGTGAACTTTGTGAAGTCAAAGGGAACGGATAAAAATTGAAACATTTGAAAACAAATCTAACATAGATTATGTTAAGCAAGTTAGAATTTTGCAAAGAAATGATCAAAACAACTCAGGACCAAGTACTTCGAAAATACAAAGTTCATCAAAAAGGTCATCGATGAGACATAAACATGATACTTCGGGGTTTGTTGAACGAAGATCATGTTGTGAGTGTGGTGAATTTGGACATATCATTCAAAATTGTCCATATCTTCATAAGCTAAAAGCAAAAGTTGATGTTCCCGTTGAGCAAAATTACCAAAAGCGATCCGTTTCTCCAAAACAAGATCCTCGCCTTGTGAAAAAGGGAGAAGAAACACAAACACAAACAAATCAAGGTTATTGAAAAGGCACTTAAAACCGATGTGGATCAAGAATAATCTGTTTCAATCAAACCAGAAATTTCAAAAACTTCAAACAATCATGAAGTTAAAATTTCAAACAATCAAACTGGTAAAACTCAACAGACATGGAAACCTAAATTTGCCGCAAACTCAGGGGGAGCATCACCAATCCCAAATCATCGCAAAGTCAAAATAACTTTTGTCGATGAAAATGGAAGACCCAAGTCCACGAAGGCTTGGGTCCCATCTCCAATTGATCATTTAAGTTCATGTGCAGGGTGTTCCAGGAGGAACTATCAATAGTCTTTGGATTGTTGATAGTGGGGGCATCCAGGCACATGACAGGCGACATGAGGCTTCTCTACGACGTTAAATCTATTAGAGGATGTTATGTTGCTTTTGCTAGACATAAAGGCGGATATATTACTGGTGAAGGAATGGTTTCCAACGGGGTTGTCAGCTTTGACAAGATCAATTTTGTGCAACAACTTGATCACAATCTTCTAAGTGTTTCTCAAATTTGTGATAAGAAGTTTTCGGTGCACTTTGATGCTAATGGTTGTTATGTGCTGAAGCCCGGTTTCAAGATCCCGAAAGACTGGATTCTCTTATCTGCTCCAAGGGTTAATGATATTTGTATGTCCTTCAGAGGATGATGAATTTCTCGATGCAGACCAAGAAGCTCCTACAACAGCTGTGCACGGTACTTCTGAGGCAACACCTCCTGAGGACTGTCCTAAAACAGCTGAAGCTACTGCATCATCCTCTTCGCCAGTTCAGGGTATTGATTTGGTTGTTGATCTCAACTTCAACAATCTAGGTATAAATGTTCCAGTTCCAGATAATCCAGAAACATGAATCCATAATACTCATCCTCAACAAAACATCATTGGTAATGTTCATAGTGGCATGCAGACGAGAAATCAGTTAAGAAACAACAACAATGCTGGCTTATATGCAGCAATTAGAGAATCGGGTTTGTAGAAGGATTGGTCCTTCGCATGTTATGTCTCACAAGAAGAACCAAAGTCTTGGAAAGAAGCGTTAAAAGATAAATCTTGGGTGGAAGCTATGCAGGAGGAACTGCAACAATTCCAGAAGCCAGGTGTCTGGAAATTGGTTGAGAAGCATGAAAACTACAAGAAGATTGGCACCCGTTGGGTTTTCAAATGCAAGAAAGATGACCGTGGAGTAGTTGTCCGAAACAAGGCGAGATTAGTTGTTCAAGGTTTTCGTCAGATTGAAGGGATAGACTACAATGAAGTTTATGCTCCGGTTGCACGTCTTGAAGCTATTCGGATTTTTCTAGCCTATGCTTCCTTCAGGGGATTCAAGGTTTATCAAATGGACGTGAAAAGTGCATTCTTACATGGTGTGGTTGAAGAAGAGGTGTATGTCGAACAACATCCGGGGGTTTTGAAGATCCTATTCATCCTGATCGGGTTTGGTTGCTCAACAAAGCTCTCTATGGATTACATCAAGCACCGAGAGCTTGGTACGCAACCTTATCTAACTATCTGCTGGAGAATGGTTTTCGCCTGGGTCTTATCGATTGCACACTTTTCATCAAAGAAAAAGATGGTGATCTTCTGTTGGTTCAGGTATACGTAGATGATATTATTTTTGGTTCAACTAACGATGTTTTGTGTAGGGACTTCGAGCGTGTTATGCAGGAGAAATTCTAGATGAGCGCCATGGGGGGAATGAACTTCTTTTTGGGCCTACATGTTCAACAAACGGAGTCTGGGATATTCATCCATCAGACTAAATATGTCAGAGACATCTTGAGCCGGTTCCAGATGTCCGAAGCGACGCCTATTGGTACCCCACTTCTGCAGAATCACGGGATTACTCCAGACTTGAAGGGTGAAAGCGTTAACTCTTCATTTTATCACGCAATGATCGGATCTCTTATGTATCTCACAGCCTCGAGGCCCGACATAATGTATCCTACATGCCTGCTCGCCCGATATCAAGCGAACTCGAAGGCCTCACATCTAGCAGCTGTAAAGAGGATTTTTACCTATTTGAAGGGTTGCCCGGACACCGGTCTTTGGTACCCTAGGGATAATAGCTTCGACTTGATCGCATTCAGTGATTCTGATTTTGGTGGCTGCAAAATCGACGGCAAATCCACAACGGCTGGATGTCAGTTTTTAGGAAATCGCCTGGTCACATGGTAGTGTATGAAGTAGACTTGTGTTGCTACATCAACTTGTGAAGCTAAATACATTGCTGCCTCAAGTTGTTGCTCCCAAGTCTTGTGGATCCAACAACAAATGCGCGACTACGGTTTTGAATTCCTATCTACTCCTATTTTCGTTGATAATACTGCTGCCTTACAGATCACTAGAAATCCTGTGCAGCATTCAAAGACCAAACACATCGAAATCAGATATCACTTTATACATGATTGTTTTGATAAAAGACTTATCGATGTTGTTAAGGTCCACACCGATGACCAACGTGCCGACCTTTTTACCAAAGCTTTTGACAAATCACGATTTGACTTTTTACTAATGGTAAACGGCATTAAGGTCAAACCAGAGTAAAACCAACATCGGGAAAGAATTTTTGTAAATATTTGTTTGTGTTTTCTTAATTTCTCATAGTTTTTACATTTTAGGGGGAGTAAATCCAAATTTGAAAAATTCAAAAACATCTAAAAATTTAAAAAACACAAAAACAATAGAAAAACAAAAATGAGTTTCCTGGCGAGAAAAGGAGAAAATGATAGTACATCAGTGGTCTGTCGAAACCTCTTTAAACCTAAAATGAAAAACGATAAGCAGCTCTATATAAGATGTATCGGTAGGCTCACAATCATTTTAAAGTATGCAGGGTGATATAAACTTAAATCGACTGAAGACTGTGTGGGAACCGCTCATTGGCATATGGTCTTAGTACCGAAATTTCGTTTGATAGATTGCCGAGGTTCTGAGATATGTGGTCTTTATGATTTTTATCATCTGGGTATCATGGTTGTTTCTTTTACCGATTATAACGGAGACAAAGTCTAGATCTTCCATGATACCATACATACGTGTACATACTGCATACGACCTCAATAAGTGATCAACAATCACATGTCCACAAAATAAGTGATAATATATCACATTTATCCGGGAGTCAAGTTCGTCTCTTTGCTGTACGTTAGTACTGACCTGTTCACGGACTTGCTCTTGTGCCCTCATGCATCTGAAAATCAAGTTCCTCATCAATAAGTGATTCTATCACACATGGCTTGTTTTCAATTCAAAGTAAGTGAGTATCTCACATTTTCATATGCGTCAAAACAGATGATAAATGGTATACTCACCAGTAAGACGAACTCTCGTGCATACCTTGATACGGGAATGTGTCGTGTGTGGATGAACACCGGTCGGTAAGTATAAATCATACACTAATCGTATCCCATCGCCGCGATTACATCTGATAAGTTGAGCTTATGTGGACAACAATACCGATAATCGTTATAGGATGCTTATCTAAATGTTAACTAACTGAACAACAAGAGCGTTTTGGCGTGACCGTACACTGATATGATTCTCTTACCCTCGAAACTCGCAAAAAGAATGTATGTAAATATTTATTTAATGCTTTTAGTTTCTGCATCTTTGTATATATTTATTTACTGCTTTCGGTCTTTACATTTGAAATATTCTAAATACCAAAAAGATTTTAGGTGTGTTTTAATATAAACTTTATAAAAGCCAAAAAGATTTTATTTCTAATTTCTTTTGATTACCCAATGTTGGAACTCGAGTCTTCGACACCTGAAACCTGAACGAAAACCAAAACAACTAAATCTTCATAAACGGTCGAAATTTGCAAGTTTTGAAAGTTAAAAACTAAAATTGAACAAATTTGTTAAACTTTCAAACTGTCGGGCGGTAGTTGATTAAAAAATGGTCACATGTGTGTCGTTTGTTTATGTTAACTATATTCCAAGCAGTTGTTCTCATTACGTGTTTAGCCTTCTTTTATGTGCAGATGCGAACGTGATAGAAGACAAGCTTCAGAATGAAGACACGACATGGAGGCACTCAAAAGATAAAGATGATCGAGTTGCCGCTGACCTATCATCAACACCTCAAGGATCTAAGTGCTGAAAATGGAGTTTATTTTAAGGGGGAGTTTGTTAACACACTTCCTAAATGAAAGGGGGAGTTTGTTGATACACTTTCTACTTTCGACGCGTGAAGACTTTGAAGATCCTCCGACATGGAAGACGAACCTCACGAGTAGCGTCCAAGGGGGAGTTTGTTGATACACTTTATGTGGTCGCGACTCGGTTCGGTTCGACTCAAGACCGACGTCGCGACATTCCTCCGTCGCGCGCCCCAGAGTTCGACACGCGAAGCACGAAGAGCCGCGAGCTGACATCACCATGACATCGTCATGATGATGTCACATTATATCTAGAAAACTTATGCATGCAACAAAACTTAAATGAGTCTGCATATATATCCACGTAAATTAAATGCTATTTGGGCCAGAATCACTTTGTTTGGGCTTACATTCCAACGATCTCCTCATATGACGAAATACCTCCATATGTGACGAAACAACCTGCTGAAGAAAAACATGTTTCGTCGATTTGAGAGTGTGACGAAACACACCTTGTTTCGTCACATTGGTGTTTCGTCGAGGTCCATTGTGGACTAAGGTGTTTCATCGTTTTTGTTCCTATATATACAGCAGACCTGCAAACACAAGATGGGGGACAGAACACAGAACCGAGAACTGAGAGAGAGTTTAGTGTGTGTGAACTTTATATTGTAATCTTGTAACCGGAACTCTTCTCATATATATACAAGTGTGTGTTAAACATTGAATCTCTGTGTCTCGTGTCTATCTCAATCTCGGTTTGCTTTCCCGGTTGGATTCCATACAAGATTAGGCGACTAGATCCTCCGCTAGTTGTACCTACACATTTTATTTATCGTTGACTAGTTATAAGATTTCTTCTATGGAGTTTGTATTCAATTTAGTAACAATGTTTTTTGTGGCATTTTATCACATCTAATATGCATCAACATATATACTACTTAGATATCATCTTTTACTTGATCTAAATTTCCAGTTGAGAGTTTAACCAAGTAGACTACAGGACATCAAAGCTATACATCACAGAGGTCTCAATATCACATATGTGTACGTGTACGACACTCTATGAATTTCTAATTAAGTTAGATGAACTTTTGATTCGTAACGTTAAAGGTGTTTAACATCAAAGAGTTTCCAAGTTGTCGTCACAAGCCGAGCAATAAGTCGAGTCGAGTGAACGTCCACACTTTTTCATTCTAGATTTTTTAATCTCGTCTATTATTTTTGTATTTTGGTTCTCCGCCAAGAAATACTAATTTTAAGATAACATTAATTTTAAGAGAGCTAGATTGAATCTAAACCTCTTCAATTTCCTAGCATATATAAAAAGTTTATTTGTTTTTCTCATTCTATTTCTAAAATACTTAATTAATATCTAACAAGTTATAAAATATTAGCCATTAATACCTGAAAGAAATGAAAATTGTTTGAGCCCATTTATGTATTGGTCATTGATGTAAACCCTAGAGGATACAAAATGACGTTATTGCCCTTGACAAACCCTAGACAACCACTTTTCCTCCACTTGATCAACCATATCAATGGCATGCCACTCTATAAATACCCTCCATTCACCATTCTAAATTCATCCCCCAACACAACCACCTTCCTAATGGAGGAGCAGATCCACTTTCATGTTCTCACTCATCTTTATCCCAATTGCAGGTTGGATAAGAATTTTCTAACTTATGATATCATTACTTGCTGGCTGTTTATAGGATTTCGGGTAAAAACTCTTGCGCTTGTTTATTTTTTTCTTTATCATGCACGTTTTTCGGTTATTATAACATGATATCATCTAACTTATGATATCATACTTTTAAGGTGATTTACAGATTGATTTGGGAATCGGCCAGGGAACTAAGAGGCAAAGGATGGGTGTGATGAATGATGTCGCGTTCTCTCCTAGACCGATTTTACAATATCGATACGTTGACTAGGAGGTAAGTGAAAATGAAACCAATCTATCAAAAAAAGTACTGTTGTTATGTGATTGTAAATGAACTGATGCCAAACTTTTTTTTTACCAATTTATTAGACATGAAGCCTGTGGAGAGTCCTAGTTTTATCACATCTGGATCTTCAACGAATCTGATAAGTGCTCGTCTCAATGAAGTGGAAAGGAATGACTTATAAAGCTAGTTTTAGTGTTTATATATGGATTTCGAGTCCTTTCTTTATTGATGTTCTTGGGGATTAAAACTAAACTTGAGTTTCTGTGTTCATATTTGAGGTCATGTGTTCTAGCTATCTTGAAAGATTGGCTTGGTTGTGAATGTTTATAATATGCTTGTAAAGTAGAATATTATGTGTTATGTTGTATATGTAATTTAATTTATATTATGAGGAATTGTCATTTAATGTGAAAATTAATAATTCTAATTTTTTTTTAAATACCTAAAATCCACCATGTATTTTCTCATAGCTTTTTGGTTTATTTGCTTTAAATACATTTCATAAACAAAAGAAATAACTTTTAGGCATTCATCCTACTGGTTTGTCACATGCTATAACAAGTAAGTAATTTTTGGTATTATTTTTCTTTTTTGGATTTTCAACTATAAATAAAAACTAAAAAATAGTAACTAATAAATAAAAAATTAAAGTAACTGAAAAAGCTTAACCCGCAAGACAATATTTAAAGTAAAAAAATAAAAAGTTGTGTGCATTAAACAATAAAGAATTTTCGACAAAAAGAATCAGCGATCAAAAATAAAATGTTATGAATTAAATTTTATAACCAAAAATAAAATGTTATGAATCAGTGACGATTCGTTGAATCAAAGTGTGAAGCTTAGGTTTTCGAAAACCCTCTATGGTTGTGTTTCTTTAATGGTTGTAATTGGATCATTGGGTTAGTTGATTTTAGTGTACACGCTTCCGCTTTATATAATTAACTAGGTTAGTTCCCTATGTGTTAAACGGGTTGAACAATTTAAACTATTTAATAAATATTTCTTGTAAATGCAAACCAAAGAGTGTAAGTGCAGTTCCTGCCGGGTAACTGTCGCTTATCAGTTCTGGTCAACCAAAGCAGAAGTCCAAGTTAAAGTCAACCATAACGAAGAATTCAAGACCACATGAAGACCTGCATTGATCAAGGGGGAGTTGTTAATGCACTTTGGGTGAAAAGTGTATGGCTTCCAATTGTTAGGGTCTTTATTGTACAAGTGCCCAAAGTTAGTCCCAAGAAGTTCCTAGGGACAATTTGTCCCAAGAAGTTCCTAGGGACAACTTGTCCAAGGTTTGGAAGGGTTTTTTGTTTAGTCAGAGTTTTATGTAAAGTTGGTCCCAAGAAGTTCCTAGGGACAACTTGTCCAAGTTTTGGGAGAACTTTTGTCTGAGTTTTGGTGGAGAATTGGTTTGTCCGAGGTTTAGTCCCTAGCCTATATATATGTGTGTATTGTGTAGATTAGGGCAACGATTCAGAGAAAGCTTTGTGCAACTCTTGTAGCTTGGTGCACCTCTCCCACTCGTTCATCCTTCTGTGTGAATTCTAGAGAGAGAGAGACTATGTGTTAGTGAGAGAAAGCTAGGGTTTAGATCTTTGTGATCTAAACCAGCTTGTAGATGATGTTTACTCCTTTGGTATGTAATCTGTGATGACTGATTTATTAATAAAGAGTTCATCTTCTACATATTTCTATCTTGTTCTTCATATTTTGTTCTTCATGTCTTGAATCAAGTGCAATGTTTGATGTTCGTAATCGATCCGGTGCTTTCACAGTGGTATCAGAGCTATGGTTACCGATTCAGAATGGTCTAACCGCCTTCTGAATCACCATTGCTCTTGATTTGATGTTTGTTTCCGCCAAACATCTTGAAGACATGAAGATTTTGGAGAAAAGTTGAAGAAAATGAAGCTGTTCGTGGTTGTTCTGTTCTCCAAGTTGTTGCAGATATGAGGTTTGATCCAAAAATTGCTCTGTCCAAGTTCTTCTTAGTGTTAAACTTGTATGAGTTTTTAAAAAAACTCTGTGTTTGTGTTTCCGGGGTTTTGGTGAACTAGTGTGAAGTCACACTAGGGAGATAGTCCGGAGATTGGATACTTGGGTCTGAGTTTTAACACAAGTCGGTTATTAGTCTGAGTTTTCAAATGTCTGAGGTTTTATATTGTTCACACCATGTCCGAGTTTCAGTTTCAGTTTTAAACAAGATAAAAGCTCTGAGTATTGAAGGTATTCCGAGTTTTAGGAGTGTCCAAGTTTCAAAGTCTGAGTTTCAAAAGATTACTGTTGGGTCCGAGTTACAAACGTCAAACAGTACCGAGTTTTGCATTGTTAACAAGTCCGAAGTTTGCTTGTTTCAATGCTCCGAGTTTTATACTGTCCGATGATTATTCCTATCCGATGATCATTCACAGTCCGAGGTTTGCTTGTTAGTTTGGCAGTCCGAGGTTTGCTTGTTTTATATTGCTTCCGAGTTTTTTTTTTTTTTACAGTTCCGATGTTTAAAACAATCAACTGCTCCGAGGTTGTGTGGTCTCCGAGTTTCATCAAGTTTTAATCAGTTCCGAACCGTTTTGGGGTAGTGGTAACTCCAGAAGAGGTTGTAACAAAGTTTGTCGACGCATTGCCAGTTCAATAGAATGGTTTCTTGGAAATTCTAAAGTATAATGGCACGCTAGCCGCAACCAACATCCATGATTTCATTCAACTCATGGAGAACAAGAATCAAGAGGAAATCAGGAAGGCAAAAAGAGTGCCGGTACCACAAAATCCTGATATGTACTATGGAAATTGTGGAGGTACCAGCACAGCTGCGAGACCTACTCAACATGCTCCGCTTCAAACGGCTTTCGTCTCGAGCACCGATATATACGGAACACCGAAACCAGCTGCCCCAGAGCAAAGCTATCAGTCTACTGGAGTATCATCATTTCTTGATCCAAACTACAGAGGTCAACAACAAGCCTGTTATGGAAACGCTTCATCAACAGTCAACGCGGGTTAACCAACTAATTCAAACACAGTTCGGCTAGACACTTCAAGTTTCTCGAAAGTGAGTGTTGAGGTGGCAAAGGAACATATGGAGCTGTTAAACACTTTGGTGAGCGCATACTGTGGGTTGGTAGCAGGGCAAATTGGGAACATCAATTTGACTCAGGAAGATTATCAGTAGATAGATAAGGATGAAATGGATTTGATGGATATCAAGTGGGCATTTGCTAGTGCTGTGAAGCGAGCAAAAGATTTTATGGAAAGAACCGGTAGAACCAGCTTCGAAAGCAAGAAAGATACCAAGTATGGGTTCGATAAGCAGGTGGTCAAGTGTTTCAACTATGGTGAACGGGGTCACTTCAAACGTGAATGTACGAAGCCAACTCAACATGGAAATCAGAATCTGTTCAGAAATCAAGGCAATCAACAGAATCAGAATCAGATCAGGAATAATGAGCGTGCCTTGATGCCTGCAAACAATACTCATCAAGCAGGTCCATCAAACAACAACCGAGCTCTTGTGGTTCAAGTTGATGAAGGTTGTGACTGGTCAATTCAACTAGGTAACGGTGATCAGGGTGGAACAGCTTGTTTTGCTGAAGTTGTCAAGGATCTAACGCATGCGTGTGGTGGAGAATCTTCTGATAAGGACAGTTCTGGTTATAGTGGGAGCTCAGATGAGGAAACCTCAAGTTCAGGAGAAGACGGCACGGATGAAGTGTCACATGAGTCCATTGATGCAGATGTTGAGGAGCTCTTAAGGGAAGCTAAAGCAAGAAATGACAGAAGATCTATTCTGGTGGATCAAGCTGCTTATTCTTCTTCTTTGTCTTCTCATCATTCAGCCTTTATGGCTAATGTTGGCAGTTCGTCAAGTCAGGTATGTGTCGATGAATCTAAATCTGATAAATGTGATAATTGCATTGTTTTAGATGATAGATTGTCTGATTTAGGTGCTAGGTTGTCTGACTTGCAAAGCAAATACGATGATTTGCAAAGCAAGTATGACGTGACATTTATCCACAATCAAAGTTTGATCGTGGATCTTGCGAAATGCACAGAGGCCAACTTGTTCCATAAAAATCATGAAAAAGAATTTAAGAAAGTAATTGACACATTAAGGGAAGATAAAACCGAGCTAGTAAAAATAGTTTCAAGAAAACAAACTGCTATAAATAATTACATCACTAGGCTCAAGGAAGCACAAAAAGAGTTGGCCTGTGTCAAGTGTGAAAATGAGGCGATCCAGCTTAAGTTAAATAGTTACTCAAACTCTAGGTATGTGTTGGATCACATCATTAACATACAGAAGGAGAAAAAGGATGTCACATGCATTGGATATAAGAAGTGTCCTCCACCGTACAGACACAATTATACTGCAATGCCCGATGAGGAGGATAAGCCTCAATTTGAGTCATCTGTTCCTTTAAAAGTTGAGGAGTTTGCAGCTGGACTTGGTTACATAAAGGAAGTATCATCAGATTCGAATGGGTCAGCAGATACGAAAGTATCAACTGCTGAACAAAATCAGGATCCTCCAGTCATTGTTGAGGATGCTGATTCTTCGGATGATGAATCCGATGATACTGACTCTGCACAGTCTGAAGCAGTTATCAAAGAAAAGGACATACCTCTCGAGAATCACATTCTATGTAATCCTCCCGCAAAACCGGCTAAGACTGTTCAGGTTGAGTCCACTATGCACGAGAGTCTGAGAGTGTGAATTTGTTGTACACTCTAGTTGGCGATGATAAAGTTTATTCAAACAACGATTTTCTGATTAAAAATATAAATCAATCTTTAATCAACAAAGTTTTTGAAGATTCGACAAGTAAGTTTTTGGGAGAGTTGAGCTCAGGAGTTGTGGTACCACAATGCCCTCCGATTCCAAAGGCTGAAATTCGAAAACAGTATGGCAATCAGAAATTACCAACAAAGAAAACTCAGCAAAATCACACTAAACCAAAAGGAAAATCGACAACTCAAGGTTGAAAGGAACAAAACCAGAGGAAGAACAAAAAGGTGAACTTTGTGAAGTCAAAGGGAACGGATAAAAATTGAAACATTTGAAAACAAATCTAACATAGATTATGTTAAGCAAGTTAGAATTTTGCAAAGAAATGATCAAAACAACTCAGGACCAAGTACTTCGAAAATACAAAGTTCATCAAAAAGGTCATCGATGAGACATAAACATGATACTTCGGGGTTTGTTGAACGAAGATCATGTTGTGAGTGTGGTGAATTTGGACATATCATTCAAAATTGTCCATATCTTCATAAGCTAAAAGCAAAAGTTGATGTTCCCGTTGAGCAAAATTACCAAAAGCGATCCGTTTCTCCAAAACAAGATCCTCGCCTTGTGAAAAAGGGAGAAGAAACACAAACACAAACAAATCAAGGTTATTGAAAAGGCACTTAAAACCGATGTGGATCAAGAATAATCTGTTTCAATCAAACCAGAAATTTCAAAAACGTCAACAATCATGAAGTTAAAATTTCAAACAATCAAACTGGTAAAACTCAACAGACATGGAAACCTAAATTTGCCGCAAACTCAGGGGGAGCATCACCAATCCCAAATCATCGCAAAGTCAAAATAACTTTTGTCTATGAAAATGGAAGACCCAAGTCCACGAAGGCTTGGGTCCCATCTCCAATTGATCATTTAAGTTCATGTGCAGGGTGTTCCAGGAGGAACTATCAATAGTCTTTGGATTGTTGATAGTGGGGGCATCCAGGCACATGACAGGCGACATGAGGCTTCTCTACGACGTTAAATCTATTAGAGGATGTTATGTTGCTTTTGCTAGACATAAAGGCGGATATATTACTGGTGAAGGAATGGTTTCCAACGGGGTTGTCAGCTTTGACAAGATCAATTTTGTGCAACAACTTGATCACAATCTTCTAAGTGTTTCTCAAATTTGTGATAAGAAGTTTTCGGTGCACTTTGATGCTAATGGTTGTTATGTGCTGAAGCCCGGTTTCAAGATCCCGAAAGACTGGATTCTCTTATCTGCTCCAAGGGTTAATGATATTTGTATGTCCTTCAGAGGATGATGAATTTCTCGATGCAGACCAAGAAGCTCCTACAACAGCTGTGCACGGTACTTCTGAGGCAACACCTCCTGAGGACTGTCCTAAAACAGCTGAAGCTACTGCATCATCCTCTTCGCCAGTTCAGGGTATTGATTTGGTTGTTGATCTCAACTTCAACAATCTAGGTATAAATGTTCCAGTTCCAGATAATCCAGAAACAAGAATCCATAATACTCATCCTCAACAAAACATCATTGGTAATGTTCATAGTGGCGTGCAGACGAGAAATCAGTTAAGAAACAACAACAATGCTGGCTTATATGCAGCAATTAGAGAATCGGGTTTGTAGAAGGATTCGTCCTTCGCATGTTATGTCTCACAAGAAGAACCAAAGTCTTGGAAAGAAGCGTTAAAAGATAATTCTTGGGTGGAAGCTATGCAGGAGGAACTGCAACAATTCCAGAAGCCAGGTGTCTGGAAATTGGTTGAGAAGCCTGAAAACTACAAGAAGATTGGCACCCGTTGGGTTTTCAAATGCAAGAAAGATGACCGTGGAGTAGTTGTCCGAAACAAGGCGAGATTAGTTGTTCAAGGTTTTCGTCAGATTGAAGGGATAGACTACAATGAAGTTTATGCTCCGGTTGCACGTCTTGAAGCTATTCGGATTTTTCTAGCCTATGCTTCCTTCAGGGGATTCAAGGTTTATCAAATGGACGTGAAAAGTGCATTCTTACATGGTGTGGTTGAAGAAGAGGTGTATGTCGAACAACATCCGGGAGTTTTGAAGATCCTATTCATCCTGATCGGGTTTGGTTGCTCAACAAAGCTCTCTATGGATTACATCAAGCACCGAGAGCTTGGTACGCAACCTTATCTAACTATCTGCTGGAGAATGGTTTTCGCCTGGGTCTTATCGATTGCACACTTTTCATCAAAGAAAAAGATGGTGATCTTCTGTTGGTTCAGGTATACGTAGATGATATTATTTTTGGTTCAACTAACGATGTTTTGTGTAGGGACTTCGAGCGTGTTATGCAGGAGAAATTCGAGATGAGCGCCATGGGGGGAATGAACTTCTTTTTGGGCCTACATGTTCAACAAACGGAGTCTGGGATATTCATCCATCAGACTAAATATGTCAGAGACATCTTGAGCCGGTTCCAGATGTCCGAAGCGACGCCTATTGGTACCCCACTTCTGCAGAATCACGGGATTACTCCAGACTTGAAGGGTGAAAGCGTTAACTCTTCATTTTATCACACAATGATCGGATCTCTTATGTATCTCACAGCCTCGAGGCCCGACATAATGTATCCTACGTGCCTGCTCGCCCGATATCAAGCGAACTCGAAGGCCTCACATCTAGCAGCTGTAAAGAGGATTTTTACCTATTTGAAGGGTTGCCCGGACACCGGTCTTTGGTACCCTAGGGATAATAGCTTCGACTTGATCGCATTCAGTGATTCTGATTTTGGTGGCTGCAAAATCGACGGCAAATCCACAACGGCTGGATGTCAGTTTTTAGGAAATCGCCTGGTCACATGGTAGTGTATGAAGTAGACTTGTGTTGCTACATCAACTTGTGAAGCTAAATACATTGCTGCCTCAAGTTGTTGCTCCCAAGTCTTGTGGATCCAACAACAAATGCGCGACTACGGTTTTGAATTCCTATCTACTCCTATTTTCGTTGATAATACTGCTGCCTTACAGATCACTAGAAATCCTGTGCAGCATTCAAAGACCAAACACATCGAAATCAGATATCACTTTATACATGATTGTTTTGATAAAAGACTTATCGATGTTGTTAAGGTCCACACCGATGACCAACGTGCCGACCTTTTTACCAAAGCTTTTGACAAATCACGATTTGACTTTTTACTAATGGTAAACGGCATTAAGGTCAAACCAGAGTAAAACCAACATCGGGAAAGAATTTTTGTAAATATTTGTTTGTGTTTTCTTAATTTCTCATAGTTTTTACATTTTAGGGGGAGTAAATCCAAATTTGAAAAATTCAAAAACATCGAAAAATTTCAAAAACACAAAAACAATAGAAAAACAAAAATGAGTTTCCTGGCGAGAAAAGGAGAAAATGATAGTACATCAGTGGTCTGCCGAAACCTCTTTAAACCTAAAATGAAAAACGATAACCAGCTCTATATAAGATGTATCGGTAGGCTCACAATCATTTTAAAGTATGCAGGGTGATATAAACTTAAATCGACTGAAGACTGTGTGGGAATCGCTCATTGGCATATGGTCTTAGTACCGAAATTTCGTTTGATAGATTGCCGAGGTTCTGAGATATGTGGTCTTTATGATTTTTATCATCTGGGTATCATGGTTGTTTCTTTTACCGATTATAACGGAGACAAAGTCTAGATCTTCCATGATACCATACATACGTGTACATACTGCATACGACCTCAATAAGTGATCAACAATCACATGTCCACAAAATAAGTGATAATATATCACATTTATCCGGGAGTCAAGTTCGTCTCTTTGCTGTACGTTAGTACTGACCTGTTCACGGACTTGCTCTTGTGCCCTCATACATCTGAAAATCAAGTTCCTCATCAATAAGTGATTCTATCACACATGGCTTGTTTTCAATTCAAAGTAAGTGAGTATCTCACATTTTCATATGCGTCAAAACAGATGATAAATGGTATACTCACCAGTAAGACGAACTCTCGTGCATACCTTGATACGGGAATGTGTCGTGTGTGGATGAACACCGGTCGGTAAGTATAAATCATACACTAATCATATCCCATCGCCGCGATTACATCTGATAAGTTGAGCTTATGTGGACAACAATACCGATAATCGTTATAGGATGCTTATCTAAATGTTAACTAACTGAACAACAAGAGCGTTTTGGCGTGACCGTACACTGATATGATTCTCTTACCCTCGAAACTCGCAAAAAGAATGTATGTAAATATTTATTCAATGCTTTTAGTTTCTGCATCTTTGTATATATTTATTTACTGCTTTCAGTCTTTACATTTGAAATATTCTAAATACCAAAAAGATTTTAGGTGTGTTTTAATATAAACTTTATAAAAGCCAAAAAGATTTTATTTCTAATTTCTTTTGATTACCCAATGTTGGAACTCGAGTCTTCGACACCTGAAACCTGAACGAAAACCAAAACAACTAAATCTTCATAAACGGTCGAAATTTGCAAGTTTTGAAAGTTAAAAACTAAAATTGAACAAATTTGTTAAACTTTCAAACTGTCGGGCGGTAGTTGATTAAAAAATGGTCACATGTGTGTCGTTTGTTTATGTTAACTATATTCCAAGCAGTTGTTCTCATTACGTGTTTAGCCTTCTTTTATGTGCAGATGCGAACGTGATAGAAGACAAGCTTCAGAATGAAGACACGACATGGAGGCACTCAAAAGATAAAGATGATCGAGTTGCCGCTGACCTATCATCAACACCTCAAGGATCTAAGTGCTGAAAATGGAGTTTATTTTAAGGGGGAGTTTGTTAACACACTTCCTAAATGAAAGGGGGAGTTTGTTGATACACTTTCTACTTTCGACGCGTGAAGACTTTGAAGATCCTCCGACATGGAAGACGAACCTCACGAGTAGCGTCCAAGGGGGAGTTTGTTGATACACTTTATGTGGTCGCGACTCGGTTCGGTTCGCCTCAAGACCGACGTCGCGACATTCCTCCGTCGCGCGCCCCAGAGTTCGACACGCGAAGCACGAAGAGCCGCGAGCTGACATCACCATGACATCGTCATGATGATGTCACATTATATCTAGAAAACTTATGCATGCAACAAACCTTAAATGAGTCTGCATATATATCCACGTAAATTAAATGCTATTTGGGCCAGAATCACTTTGTTTGGGCTTACATTCCAACGATCTCCTCATATGACGAAATACCTCCATATGTGACGAAACAACCTGCTGAAGAAAAACATGTTTCGTCGATTTGAGAGTGTGACGAAACACACCTTGTTTCGTCACATTGGTGTTTCGTCGAGGTCCATTGTGGACTAAGGTGTTTCGTCGTTTTTGTTCCTATATATACAGCAGACCTGCAAACACAAGATGGGGGACAGAACACAGAACCGAGAACTGAGAGAGAGTTTAGTGTGTGTGAACTTTATATTGTAATCTTGTAACCGGAACTCTTCTCATATATATACAAGTGTGTGTTAAACATTGAATCTCTGTGTCTCGTGTCTATCTCAATCTCGGTTTGCTTTCCCGGTTGGATTCCGCACAAGATTAGGCGACTAGATCCTCCGCTAGTTGTACCTACACATTTTATTTATCGTTGACTAGTTATAAGATTTCTTCTATGGAGTTTGTATTCAATTTAGTAACAATTTTTTTTTGTGGCATTTTATCACATCTAATATGCATCAACATATATACTACTTAGATATCATCTTTTACTTGATCTAAATTTCCAGTTGAGAGTTTAACCAAGTAGACTACAGGACATCAAAGCTATACATCACAGAGGTCTCAATATCACATATGTGTACGTGTACGACACTCTATGAATTTCTAATTAAGTTAGATGAACTTTTGATTCGTAACGTTAAAGGTGTTTAACATCAAAGAGTTTCCAAGTTGTCGTCACAAGCCGAGCAATAAGTCGAGTCGAGTGAACGTCCACACTTTTTCATTCTAGATTTTTTAATCTCGTCTATTATTTTTGTATTTTGGTCCTCCGCCAAGAAATACTAATTTTAAGATAACATTAATTTTAAGAGAGCTAGATTGAATCTAAACCTCTTCAATTTCCTAGCATATATAAAAAGTTTATTTGTTTTTCTCATTCTATTTCTAAAATACTTAATTAATATCTAACAAGTTATAAAATATTAGCCATTAATACCTGAAAGAAATGAAAATTGTTTGAGCCCATTTATGTATTGGTCATTGATGTAAACCCTAGAGGATACAAAATGACGTTATTGCCCTTGACAAACCCTAGACAACCACTTTTCCTCCACTTGATCAACCATATCAATGGCATGCCACTCTATAAATACCCTCCATTCACCATTCTAAATTCATCCCCCAACACAACCACCTTCCTAATGGAGGAGCAGATCCACTTTCATGTTCTCACTCATCTTTATCCCAATTGCAGGTTGGATAAGAATTTTCTAACTTATGATATCATTACTTGCTGGCTGTTTATAGGATTTCGGGTAAAAACTCTTGCGCTTGTTTATTTTTTTCTTTATCATGCACGTTTTTCGGTTATTATAACATGATATCATCTAACTTATGATATCATACTTTTAAGGTGATTTACAGATTGATTTGGGAATCGGCCAGGGAACTAAGAGGCAAAGGATGGGTGTGATGAATGATGTCGCGTTCTCTCCTAGACCGATTTTACAATATCGATACGTTGACTAGGAGGTAAGTGAAAATGAAACCAATCTATCAAAAAAAGTACTGTTGTTATGTGATTGTAAATGAACTGATGCCAAACTTTTTTTTTACCAATTTATTAGACATGAAGCCTGTGGAGAGTCCTAGTTTTATCACATCTGGATCTTCAACGAATCTGATAAGTGCTCGTCTCAATGAAGTGGAAAGGAATGACTTATAAAGCTAGTTTTAGTGTTTATATATGGATTTCGAGTCCTTTCTTTATTGATGTTCTTGGGGATTAAAACTAAACTTGAGTTTCTGTGTTCATATTTGAGGTCATGTGTTCTAGCTATCTTGAAAGATTGGCTTGGTTGTGAATGTTTATAATATGCTTGTAAAGTAGAATATTATGTGTTATGTTGTATATGTAATTTAATTTATATTATGAGGAATTGTCATTTAATGTGAAAATTAATAATTCTAATTTTTTTTAAATACCTAAAATCCACCATGTATTTTCTCATAGCTTTTTGGTTTATTTGCTTTAAATACATTTCATAAACAAAAGAAATAACTTTTAGGCATTCATCCTACTGGTTTGTCACATGCTATAACAAGTAAGTAATTTTTGGTATTATTTTTCTTTTTTGGATTTTCAACTATAAATAAAAACTAAAAATAGTAACTAATAAATAAAAAATTAAAGTAACTGAAAAAGCTTAACCCGCAAGACAATATTTAAAGTAAAAAAATAAAAAGTTGTGTGCATTAAACAATAAAGAATTTTCGACAAAAAGAATCAGCGATCAAAAATAAAATGTTATGAATTAAATTTTATAACCAAAAATAAAATGTTATGAATCAGTGACGATTCGTTGAATCAAAGTGTGAAGCTTAGGTTTTCGAAAACCCTCTATGCTTGTGTTTCTTTAATGGTTGTAATTGGATCATTGGGTTAGTTGATTTTAGTGTACACGCTTCCGCTTTATATAATTAACTAGGTTAGTTCCCTATGTGTTAAACGGGTTGAACAATTTAAACTATTTAATAAATATTTCTTGTAAATGCAAACCAAAGAGTGTAAGTGCAGTTCCTGCCGGGTAACTGTCGCTTATCAGTTCTGGTCAACCAAAGCAGAAGTCCAAGTTAAAGTCAACCATAACGAAGAATTCAAGACCACATGAAGACCTGCATTGATCAAGGGGGAGTTGTTAATGCACTTTGGGTGAAAAGTGTATGGCTTCCAATTGTTAGGGTCTTTATTGTACAAGTGCCCAAAGTTAGTCCCAAGAAGTTCCTAGGGACAATTTGTCCCAAGAAGTTCCTAGGGACAACTTGTCCAAGGTTTGGAAGGGTTTTTTGTTTAGTCAGAGTTTTATGTAAAGTTGGTCCCAAGAAGTTCCTAGGTACAACTTGTCCAAGTTTTGGGAGAACTTTTGTCTGAGTTTTGGTGGAGAATTGGTTTGTCCGAGGTTTAGTCCCTAGCCTATATATATGTGTGTATTGTGTAGATTAGGGCAACGATTCAGAGAAAGCTTTGTGCAACTCTTGTAGCTTGGTGCACCTCTCCCACTCGTTCATCCTTCTATGTGAATTCTAGAGAGAGAGAGAGAGAGACTATGTGTTAGTGAGAGAAAGCTAGGGTTTAGATCTTTGTGATCTAAACCAGCTTGTAGATGATGTTTACTCCTTTGGTATGTAATCTGTGATGACTGATTCATTAATAAAGAGTTCATCTTCTACTTATTTCTATCTTGTTCTTCATATTTTGTTCTTCATGTCTTGAATCAAGTGCAATGTTTGATGTTCGTAATCGATCCGGTGCTTTCACAGTGGTATCAGAGCTATGGTTACCGATTCAGAATGGTCTAACCGCCTTCTGAATCACCATTGCTCTTGATTTGATGTTTGTTTCCGCCAAACATCTTGAAGACTTGAAGATTTTGGACAAAAGTTGAAGAAAATGAAGCTGTTCGTGGTTGTTCTGTTCTCCAAGTTGTTGTAGATATGAGGTTTGATCCAAAAATTGCTCTGTCCAAGTTCTTCTTAGTGTTAAATTTGTATGAGTTTTTAAAAAAACTCTGTGTTTGTGTTTCCGGGGTTTTGGTGAACTAGTGTGAAGTCACACTAGGGAGATAGTCCGGAGATTGGATACTTGGGTCTGAGTTTTAACACAAGTCGGTTATTAGTCTGAGTTTTCAAATGTCTGAGGTTTTATATTGTTCACACCATGTCCGAGTTTCAGTTTCAGTTTTAAACAAGATAAAAGCTCTGAGTATTGAAGGTATTCCGAGTTTTAGGAGTGTCCAAGTTTCAAAGTCTGAGTTTCAAAAGATTACTGTTGGGTCCGAGTTACAAACGTCAAACAGTACCGAGTTTTGCATTGTTCACAAGTCCGAAGTTTGCTTGTTTCAATGCTCCGAGTTTTATACTGTCCGATGATTATTCCTATCCGATGATCATTCACAGTCCGAGGTTTGCTTGTTAGTTTGGCAGTCCGAGGTTTGCTTGTTTTATATTGCTTCCGAGTTTTTTTTTTTTTTACAGTTCCGATGTTTAAAAGCAATCAACTGCTCCGAGGTTGTGTGGTCTCCGAGTTTCATCAAGTTTTAATCAGTTCCGAACCGTTTTGAATCGATCAGTTAATATGTTTCCGAGTGTTTGAATCAAATGCAATTTTGAAATTCCGAGTTTTACATGGTTCCGAGGTCTTTTAAATTGCTTACTGGTCCGAGGTTTGACCTCTCAACAGTCTGTCCCGAGTTTTCAGTCAGTTCACTGATTTCCGAGTTTTAAAATTTCAAACAGATCCGAGTTTCATTTTCCCGAGTTTTTCATGTGAACTGTCCGAGTTCCAAACCTGCAATCTCTATTCCGAGTTTTACAAAACCAAACGTTCCCGAGTTTTTGACCAACGATGGTCCGAGGTTTGTGTTTCCGAGTTTTGACTGTATGTCCCGAGTTTTTCTTTAATTTGCTGCAGTCCGAGGTTTATTGCAGTCCGAGGTTTAATCATTTTTTTTTACATTGTCCCGGAGTTTTATACTTTAAGGATTGTACCCTTTTGGATTCCAAGTTCTTTGTGTATTTTGAAAAGGACTTCAGTCCGAGGTTGAGTTATCTCGGATCTGCAGTTCCGAGTAAATAGTCTGCATCTCCGAGTTTTATGAAACTATGTCTGTTCTCCGAGTTTCAGTCTCCGAGTGTTCAAATGTTCCGATGTTTTACACAAGGATCTGTTCCGATGTTTCTCTTCCGAGTTTTTCAGCTAGTTGAACAGCTCCATGTTTTGAAATGTAGTCCGAGTTTTATCCAAGTCCGATGTTTAACAAACTGTTCTTTTATTCCAAGTCTTATTTTTATCTCTTTTATCTGTCCGAGTTTTGTCACTTCACTTGTCCGAGTTTCAACCGAGTTTCTCATAAGTTACAAGTTACGAGTTAACTGGTCCGAGTTTTCACAGTTAATTCTGCTTCTTTCGATTTCACAATCTGTTCCGAGCTTATTTCTGCTCAAAAAAAATCGGATCTGTTCCGAGTTTCTTTAGCAGTTTTGCCCGAGCTTAATTTGTTGAAATGGTTCTTTTGTCTGCCGTCTGTCGCGGTGCTGTACTATCAGAAATTGTCGGTGTCGTCGGACACCATCCGGTTGTGTCACATGAATACGGAAACGGATTAGCGATAGAGAGTGCGTGGATTGGGACTCGTGATTACAGTTCACAGCTGCTTGTTCCGGAGGTTGTTGATTTTGTCAACAGGTTTGAAGGCGGATTCATGGGATTATGACGAGGAATCACGATGCGGTAGTGGATATGGAAGATGATGTTGAGATAGAACGAAATTTATGGTTTTCGTACGGTGGCGTAGGATGACGGTGCTCGATGGAGTATAATGGTGGTCAGGTCGTTGGCCGGTGATGGTTAACAGTTGGTGTCGGTTTTATGTGTTGTGGTGATAGCAGTGGCTGTTGATGGTTGTTCGGGTGGTCGAGAGTGATGGCGGTGGTGATTCATGGTTCATCAGAGCTCATCGTTCAAATCGCCGACAAATTAGAAGATGATCGGAATTTAGTTTCAGTTCGTCGGAGATTATTTTATCCGGCCGGTGAATAATTTCCGGTTAATGCGGTTGATGTAAGGTGATGACGGATAGGGTTCAGAAATTGACAGTTTGTATGGGTTTGGGCCCTACTAAATTATTGGATCATGATTGTAGGCCTCACATTCATTTCTCATATTTGGGGCCACCTGACTTGTTTGCAATGCTGATATGGACGAATTTTGGACTAAATTTTCAAGTTTCTTCAGAGTTTCTTTATCTCTTTGCTTGTTTCGAATTCCTCTGTACTCTAAGTACTGCTCAATGATTTGATCCGAGGTTTCAAGAGCTTTCGGGTCTTACGAGCTCCGAATTTTCTAGAATTCCGGGTTACCTGGGGTACCGGATTTTTTAACTAAATTTTTGAAGTTTGTGTTGTTCGGAAGTTTCGAGTTGTGCATGTTCCGAGTTTTTCTAGTTATTCCGGGTTACCTGGGGTACCGGATAACTAACTAAGAGTCAGAATTATGCGTAGTTTGAAGACTTGAAGTCGGTTTCGGATTATCGAAAAGTTTTATGGTACTTATGTTGTCCGGATCAAGTGAGGAGGTGAGGAGAATAAGACTTGCTTGGATTTTTGTATTGTTTACAAAGAAAAAGGGGGAGTAAAAATTTTGAACTTCCTGTTTTCTTTGTAAACCAAAAGCTCGTAGTGCTACAATCGAAACAAGTTCATGTTCACTGTTTTTGAGATTAACTTAGTGTTAATCTTACCGGTGGCGAAGTGTAACAGCAAGTTAGAGCTAGTGTATGATTGAGTTTTGTCAAGTTTGTTCGAGGTTCAATCAAGTGTTGACGTGATGAAGCAAATTGTTCATTTGGCAACTAGTTGAAGGTCATGCCTTTATAGTATGCCGGTTAGAGTAGAGAAGATTAGTCTTCTTGGTACCTCTTCCAAGTTGGTGACTGATCGGATTCTCGAAATAGGGGTTCTTACATTGAGGGGGAGATCAGAGACGAAAGTCATCGGGTAATTGGTGGATTTGTGAAGATACGAGATTGGATCTTGAAGATTCGAGATGAAATGATTTCAGACACTCGGTTGAAGACTCTGGTCAAGATGGTGGATGTACTTTTACAAAGTTCAGTTTGTTATTAACTTATCGAACTGAGCTTCATGTCTTTGTGAAGTTTGAAGTGTTCAAGGTTAGGCATTGGAAATCCAATGTTTCTTTCTGCTACCGGTTAGGTTTGAAGATTAATGTATCGAGCGATATTCCTACATGTGGTTGTAGGTCGGTTCGCGTTAATTTGATTCGGGAGTAGTTTGAGGGGGAGGATCTACAGTGTTCAATGTTGGATTCTTCGGGTTTCTCAAAGCGGCCTTAAGTGATCGTCAGCAAGTCTTTAATTAGAAGGGTTGAAGATCGCTGTGCTCTACCTAAAAGATCAAGTCTCAGCCAAAGTTGAAAGCTGATATGATATCTTCAGTCAAAGGGGAGTCTCTAAGTGCAGTATCCGTGATTGAAGATTATCGATGCCACACAGAACTGATGCAACAGTTAAGGGGGAGACTGTAAGTGCAGTTCCTGCCGGGTAACTGTCGCTTATCAGTTCTTGGTCAACCAAAGCAGAAGTCCAAGTTAAAGTCAACCATAACGAAGAATTCAAGACCACATGAAGACCTGCATTGATCAAGGGGGAGTTGTTAATGCACTTTGGGTGAAAAGTGTATGGCTTCCAATTGTTAGGGTCTTTATTGTACAAGTGCCCAAAGTTAGTCCCAAGAAGTTCCTAGGGACAATTTGTCCCAAGAAGTTCCTAGGGACAACTTGTCCAAGGTTTGGAAGGGTTTTTTGTTTAGTCAGAGTTTTATGTAAAGTTGGTCCCAAGAAGTTCCTAGGGACAACTTGTCCAAGTTTTGGGAGAACTTTTGTCTGAGTTTTGGTGGAGAATTGGTTTGTCCGAGGTTTAGTCCCTAGCCTATATATATGTGTGTATTGTGTAGATTAGGGCAACGATTCAGAGAAAGCTTTGTGCAACTCTTGTAGCTTGGTGCACCTCTCCCACTCGTTCATCCTTCTGTATGAATTCTAGAGAGAGAGAGACTATGTGTTAGTGAGAGAAAGCTAGGGTTTAGATCTTTGTGATCTAAACCAGCTTGTAGATGATGTTTACTCCTTTGGTATGTAATCTGTGATGACTGATTCATTAATAAAGAGTTCATCTTCTACATGTTTCTATCTTGTTCTTCATATTTTGTTCTTCATGTCTTGAATCAAGTGCAATGTTTGATGTTCGTAATCGATCCGGTGCTTTCACAAAGAGGAAGACATTTATGTACCAAATTGACATAAATAAATTAATATAAAGATGATTGATGTATGTTAGTATTATAAAATTTATGAGAAGCATGTAATCAAAATGTCGCTGAAAATAATACAAAGATAAATATATTATATAATACATATTATCGTATTTACGTATTACATTACATTTAAATTTAATGATAAATAAAAAGTTAGAATGGATGTAAATTACAAAGACGCTCAATGTTTCAAAAAAAAAAAAATGATGTAACATGAATAATGACAATTTATGAATATTTTCATTAAATGTATTATTTGAATATTTGGAAACTTGTTATCGAGATTTCAGGATTATTATAATTATTTTTTTGAATTTAAGATTAACTATTACCGAGATTTGAGGATTATTTTTTTTAATTTTTAATTTAATATTGACTATGAAACTAAAGAGATAAGTATACAATGTGTGACACGTGTCATTCATTGGAACCATCTAATTTTCTGTTTTCCCGCCTCTTTTTTATACTTATGTTATATTAATTAAATAATAAATTAATATTAAATCTTATCCTACTTTAAATTTAAAATAGAATCCTTTTATTTTTCCAACAAAATATTATCTTCAAATTTAAAATTGTTAATTTATGATAAGATGTTTTAATTTTCCTTTAGGAAAATAGAAAATTAGATGACTCCAATGAATATCACGTGTCACACATTAGTTTACTTATATAGTATAAATTTGGTATATAAAATTACATTTATTCAACCTGTACAATACACGGGGTTCTTTAAAGTTTTTTCTTTATTTAATATGTAAAATTATATAACATAAAATAAAGAATTTCAAATAATGTCACATGGCACCCTCTCTTTCAATCTTACAATTTTAATTTATACCGTATTTTGTTTTAATATATTTTTTAATTATTAATACGTGTATCACTTATTAGTTAATCTATAACCGTATATTTGATTGCTTTCATATGTTTTTAAACTAATAATAATATTAATAATAATAATTTTAAATTGATATATGAAGGGAAATTAGATTTCAGGTTTTTTTTGAATATTAATACGTGTATCACTTATTATTAGTTAATCTATAATTTTGTTTTTATATGTCTTTAAACGGATAAATAATAATAATATTAAATTGATATGTGAAGGGAGATCAGATTTCAGGGATTTTTTTTTTTTTTGAATTTAGGATTAACTATGAAACTAAAAGGATTATGTTTTAGACGAGAAAATAGAATTTTAGATAGTCTCTATGATTGCCATATGTCTCAAATTGATTTACTATATTATATGTATAAATATGAGATATTAATTGATAATAAATAAAATTAGATTTTGTTTATGTTGGTGCAGTTGTAGTGTTCGATGCTGTTCGAATAGATTAGAATTATTTTATGCTGATTATGGAATAGTTAGTGAAATGTCAGACGAATGTGTATTGACCCGCTTGTTTGAAGTGGTCAAACGAGAGGGTTATGTGTTTGACCGTGTGTGTTTGCAAGACAAGGGTTGTGGCTATGAATACCACCACTTGTTCATTTGCAAACAGAGAGAGTGAGCAGAGAGTGTGAGGAAGGTTTTAGACCTTGGGGGAGAGACCAAGTGAGAGATCACCACATCGTCTCTCCCCGGATGTATACTCCTTTGGTATTGTTCGGTTAGCGTGTAATCGGGCCGATTTGTAACGTTATACTACCGGATTAATACAAGGAAGTTGTTTGTTAGTCTCTAATCTCTCCCGTCTTGAACTTAATCCTTCACTAATCACGGGTCACGGTCCGGGATCACGAACCTACAGTTTAAAATTAAAATTCTACACCGACGAATATACTAGTTGAATGAAAGCAAAGCACTTTAATTCGCATCCTTTTGTTATATATTCATAATCATAATGCTTATCTGATTCTAATAGTTTTGGTCAAAACCATTTACTAACTTGTCCGCTTAAAACAAGGTTGTGAAGTAATACAAAAGGAAGAGTAAGCAGTACTAGAAAACTTACTTTCACTGGGTCTGTAGTAGTAGTAGTAGTAGTACCGACAAATCTCTTAAAATAAAAATTTCTTAACTGTCTTCGAATAATTATAACTAGCCGACAAAACTTCTGGAATTTGAAAAAGGAAAATAAGTTGGTATTTTCGTAGGAAAATTAACTCATTGATCACACAAAACCTAAAAATAAATGAATCGTTGGAAAGTCAAAATGGAAAAAAATTATTTTAATTGTCATCGGAGAACTTCCACGCATAATTGTATGTCTCATCGCTAGAAAAAGAAATATCCCTGACGTATTACTAATGAACAATATACCAAAGGATCTCTAATGGAAGCAAAAAAAATAAAGGTTACGAAGGGAAGCTATGCCAATCATTTGATCGATGTCTATCGGATTACCATGTACTTTTGAACGGGTAATCATTTCTCGTCATTCCTTTTGGTGGCCGGGATCATATATAACTATGTTATTAAATATGATCATAAAGTATCACACTAAGCAAATTTATCAAGTAAACATTTAAATACAATTTGAAAGTATAACCCCATCAAGATTCTATGTACTATGAGGAATACATAAAATACAAATTACAAATTTTAATTATTATGATATGGTAAAATGATAATGATTCATGTTAAAGGTTAATCTTAAGTGTGAATTTATAGTTACTATTAATTAGAAACAATTATTGATTATATAATATTACATAAGTCATTAAATTTATCTAGGTGAATCCTCAATAGTTACTATTAATTGCAAGCAAATATTGATATATAATATTACATAACTCACAAATTTATCTAGGTGATCCTCAACTATCTATACTATTATAAAAAGAAGAAATGATGTACAAGATGGTAATTTTACCACGCGTATTAATTTTAAAGCAATATGTACAACAAAGATAAAGCAGACAAATTGAGACAATCTCCATATTTTAAGACGCTAGATGGGGTAATTCAGACAATTCCTTCTTCTCTTTCATGAACACTCAATTCCTTAAACCTCCTATTGAATGTTGCGGCCGATCGTTTTCATCGACCCCTGATAAGAAAAGTGTTACAATGAAAAGAGATGCTTTATATGCAGTTCCACAGAAGGGAAGGGAAGGGAGGCGGAGCCGATGTGTCCAGCAACGGCGGTGAAGCGAGCTAGGGCTTCTAACGACAACAATTCACTTTTGTAATTTTGGGTTTTGGTGATCTTCTATTCTGCTCGCAAGCAACCTGGATTGAACATCTACTCTGTTTGATGACAATTAGGGTTTGGAGTATGCGATTCAGATGGAAGATGCCTCCATGTAAGTTCACACGAAATTAGGTAAGGGTTGTTTGTGCTCTTGATTTCCATTATATTTCTTGTAATTGAATTCGAATTTAGATTTACAAGCCATTGATAGTAATTAGGTAAGTGTTGTTTGTGCTCTTGATTTCCATTATATTTCTTCTAATTGAATTCGAATTTAGATTTACAAGCCATTGATAGTTGGTATGTGTGTGCTTACTGAATGTACAATAATCCTGGTATGTTAAGATGCTTTGATTATACGATTGGACTTTTCAGTCATGTTGATTGCATCCGTTGGACTTCTGCTGCACAACTACCTTTGCTTGAAGATGAAATGCGGAGGGTTGAAAGAGTGAATGTAAGCCTTATTGTTAATTATTATCTTACATTTTGCTGGAAATGTTCTTGATTGTATTATCTTTGTAACTTTGTTTAAAATGTTATATGCTTACAGCAACACAGGAGTCTAGATTGAAACTATATGCCTACTGATAGGGTACGTACATACTGCAAGTAAATGGTTTTGATTTTACCTAATGGTTATCAGATCTGTCAGCAACCTAACTGAATCTTCCATGCTTGAGCTTTTCATACTTTCGGCAATATTTCCTGTACGTTTTCTATACGATGTGTTCTCGATCGAGTAGTTTTCAAAAGTTTGTTTATCAGATTGTTTACCTTCAGTAGATGCTTGGAGGGATCAGTGGCTTGCCAACAAGAAAGCAATTGCTAAGAGAAACGTCTACATGCTCTTAAAAGAGAGGTATCTGTTTTCATTGCGGCCGTAACCCCAACTCAAATCCTCCTCCAACTGTCTTAAAGGTATAATATTTCAGAGTTGTTATCTTTTAGTTTTGAAATCCGATTATATAAAACCCTAGATGTTTTGTGTTAATTGATGTTTGTTTCGATCCAAGTTCGGGTTTTTATTTGGGGGTTTATGTTAGTTTGAAGCTTTAGTGTGATTGATTAAGAAAGTAATAGATAAGATGATCAAATTGGGAATTTCTTGTGGAATAAAGGGAGTAGAAGTGTTTAAAATTAGGTTAAAGAAATTTGTAAATTAGCAATTTTGTGTAACCATTTGAATCTATGATGGTTAGTTATGTTGTAGCTGGTTTGAAGTTGGATGACTTGATACTGATTACTTCATCTGTCGATAACTCGATAGTTAAAAAGAATCTGTTTATCTGCCCCTTCACAGAACATGTTATTGTGACCTCAAGTCACATTAATTAAATAATTAGTTCCATAAGGATAGTCGAAACGCCCCTTAATGATTATGATTTCTGATTATTTTGGGTAAAATAATAAGACACTAAAAATTCAGAATAGGTGACCTGGATTAGTTTTTTTTTTGTTGATTTTTGTTTCAATGTTAGTTGGTGTTAATTATCTTACAGAAGAGATCAACTTCATCCTCTATGGCACCACAACGCTTTCATCTGCACCTTGACCATTTCATAATCCTACCTGATCTTTGATAAAACATTCAAGCATTTTCATAATTTGTTTCACTCAACTACATATTCAGGCTTTGCGTTGTCTTATGAGGTTCCAAACAGAGTACACGGTTTACTAAATGTAGCTCGACACATAACATTTGGATGGGAAGCTGCCGGGTTAGTTCACTCAATGCGTATCTCAGAATATTTTGAGGTTTGTTGAATTGTCATTGCTCATCATTAGTCAGTTATGTATTTATAAATACGGTTCGTGTGGAGGTAGTTTGGACCTTATGTGTGCACTGTGCAGGGGCACTTTGGTAATTTATTATGAAAGTGACCCAAGTGCCCCTGCACATATAAGGTCCAAACTACCCCTACACAAACCATATATATACATAACTGACTAATACTCGTCTACGGTATTCCTTTTGTTATGCGATTGTTATTGACATATAGCTAATAATTTCAGGAAAAAACTTCTAGATCCGTGATCGAAGAGTACGTGTGGTCAAATCATGAGACATGGACGCCAAGGCCGTTGCTAAGTGTGCACGTAAGGATGGGAGACAAGGCATGTGAAATGAAGGTGGTTCAGTTTGAAGAATACATGCGTCTCGCCAACCGGATTAGAAACCGTTTCCCTTATCTGAATCGAATCTGGCTCTTAACCGAGATGCAAGAAGTTCGTGAGTTGGCGGGTTGAACCCGGCACAAACTCAAAATTTTTGACACGAACCTGAAAATCGTATTCGAAACGTGAGCCGAAAATAGTGTGCCTTCGCCGTATAATGATGGTCTTACACCTTCGCCTACCGGGAATGAAAACGCTGGTCCGCTTGATATCGGGGCTTCGACGAAAGCGCCTTTGTTAGGGAAGTCTAGCAAGTAAGAAAAGAGAAAGATGAGAGATCATGTGATTTCGGTTAGAGAAAATGGGGCCGTGGAGGAACATAGGAAGTCTGTGGATAAACAGGGGACTAAGGTGGATTCTTCGAGTCTAGATCTGGCGAATCAAGGTGGGTCTGTGGTGGGTCTTTCTTGTCAAAAGAAGTTAGTTCGATGACCAGGTCGAGTCCTCAAACAATAACAAATAAGTAGACCTGGCAAATGGGTTGGGTCGGGTCGGGTTGGGTCATGGGTCAAAACGGATTCGGGTCGGAACGGGTTCGGGTCAAAACGGGTCAATTAAAAAAAGGGTTGTTTTGGTTTGGGTCGGAACGGGTTCGGGTCGAAACAGGTTCGGGTCAGAACGGGTTCGGGTTGAAACGGGTCCGGGTCAGAACGGGTTTTGGGTCGGGTCGGGTCGGGTCAAATTTTTTTTTTTTGAACAATCACATAGCCTAGAACATTCAAAACTTGCTCGATAATGAATCATTAAGTAGAAAGAAATCAGCACTAGCTGTACTTATTCCACAATACTAAATGTAACATTAAAACGGCAGCAATATCGATTTGGGGCCATATAAAAAAAATGATTTCAATTACCTTTTCAAACAATATTTCAACTCAGCATCACAACTTATTGTTAAGAAAATGCAATGATAAAAAAATGGTCAAATCACTTCCAGAAAGTTGTGCCTCAAGTATAGTGCCTTGCCCCGTACGGTGTGGTTCTCGCGGTTCTTACAACTCGAGGTGGTTCTCATTCTAGCGGTCCCCTACATATATATATATATATATACATATATATATATATATATATATCAATTTTGTAAATAATCAACAACTTTTAAAAAACCCGCATACCTGATTCCCTTTACCATCGGACTTCAAGCATAAAATAAATTACATTTAATAAAAACTTTCACGTCCAACATCTGAACTCTTATCTGAACTGTGATTATATTCAAATATCTCAACACTTCTTAACTAGATTCTCTCAACAATTCATCGATTACAGTCGTTTACATCATCGTCCCGAATACATCATCACTTCACCATCATCAGTTCACCATATCGAAGCATCTGGATTGAGATTCTATCTCATATTTGAGATTTTACCAGCAGATATTTTATATTTCATCATATAATCGAGGTAAATTCCCAAATTTGGTTCGGTGATTATAAGAATAAATTTGTTTTTGCACTTTCATATGTTAACATGATGCTTAATTGTGGATTCAGATCCTTTATATGTTAATATGACGATTAAATCGTAGTTTCATATCTGCATTACCGAAAATGGTTTGATGTATATGATGTTTGAGGGATTCGGGGTAATTGTTGTGATACACCGACTTGTAATGTGGTAGGTATGTGTATGTTTTTTTTTGTATGTAGGTTTTGTTACTGAATAATTTTAAATATAGAGTAAAATGCCCGGATAGTCCCTGTGGTTTTGTAAAATAACAGCTATAGTCCCCAACTTTTGGAAATTACATGGGTGCTCCCTGTGGTTTGACGAGTTGTTACTCGGATAGTCCCTAGAGTAGATGTCCGTTAGTTTTCTCCGTTAAGTTCATCTGAAATTACTTATTTACCCCTCTCGTTAAAAAATAAAAAGTAAATATTATACACACTCATATTATTATATTGAAAGTGTAGGGCCCACAAACTCTTTTGTCTTCTACAAAACAACCGGCCACCATCACTAATTCACTATAGCCATCAGCACCACCACCTGCCACCGCCCCACACCACCACCTGCCACCACCCAACAATAACATGTTGTAAATGTGTAAACAACATCAATTAAAAATCATTATCCATCTTAAAGACATGATTATCCCCATCCCCCATTCAATTTTACGTTACACACATACACATCCCCTTCGTTCTCTCTCAATCAGCTCTAATGTTGAAACCCAAATCCATCAAGAATCGCCCTCATTTTGTCCTCCTCTTCAACCTGAAAACCCCCCAAAAATCACTCTTCACACCTTCAACATACATCCTCTTATCGATCACTCTCGTACGCGATTCAAATCCTGTGTTTTACGACAATCAATCCGTTCCTTATCAAGATCCACACATCTACACACTCACCTCTGTGTGTCCGGTGTTGGGTATTTCTGCGGTGCCTGTCGGTGGAGCGAGAACGTGACCGGCGATGGTCAGGGGAACGGGTTCGTGATCTGGTGTGGTGGGAACGGTCATGAGCGACAACGTGACCGGCGATGGTCAGGGGAACGGCGGTGGTCTCTGTCTCGTTTTCTGTCTCTGTCTCGATCTCGATCTCTGTCTCTTCGATCGGCCATAGTTAGGGCAAATATGTGTGTTGTTACAGAGGCGACTTACGGTTTCTATGAAGACTGTATTGTATATTTGTATGTATGTGTGTGATAATATGTTTTAATTTAATACAATGGGCATTTTGGTCATTTTACATTGACTTAACGGAGAAAACTAACGGACATCCACTCCAGGGACTATCCGAGTAACAACTCGTCAAACCACAAGGAGCACCGGTGTAATTTCCAAAAGTTGGGGACTATAGGTGTTATTTTAAAAAACCACAGGGACTATCCAGGCATTTTACTCTTAAATATATTTGGTGGTAATACATAATTTGAGTTGGCAATGGTTAGGTTATTCTATTGAAGCAAACATTACCTGTTGATATTGTCGGTCATGTTAATGCACATGTGAACATAGTTATGCACATGTGCATAGTTAATATGGTGATGATAAAGTTGATGCTTAAATTGTTAACAAGGTCGTTTATGTTGATGCACATGTGCATAGTTAATATAGTGATGATAAAGTTGATGCATATATTGTTAACAAGGTCGTTTATGTTTATGTACATGTGCATAGTGTATATGGTGATGATAAAGTTAACGTTAATGCACATATTTATTGATAATTTATGTTTATTGATCTTATTTTTTATTATTATTATTTTTTTTTGTAAATTATTGTATATAAACAATAGGAAAAAATCGAAGAAAGTAACTTTTGTTTTGAAGTCAATGGATGAAGGGTAAAAAAATGTTGGATGCAATGGAAGATGATTATGCGACATGCAATGGAAGATGATTACGTGGCAGTTAAACAAATACGTAAAAAATTGAAAAAAATAACTTTTGTTTTGTCTATTATTTTTTATCAAAGCAAACCTGTTGATAAGCGCAGTCATATTAATGCACATGTGCATAGTTATACACAAATGCATATTTTGCCAGATTATTTCAATTAGGTCAGTCATATGGATGCAAACGTACAGTTAGGCACATGTGCATAATTTGCCAGAATATGTTAATAAGGTCATTCATATTGTTGTACATGTGCATAGTTATGCACATGTGCATAGTTTGTCAGAATTTTGACAGAATATGTTAACAATGTAATTTATGTTGATGCACATGTGCATAGTGTATATAGTAATGATAAAGTAAATGTTAATGCACATATTCATTGAGATTGTATGTTTGTTAATCCTATGTTTTTTTATTTTGTTTATTATCGTAGATCGATAACGGAAAAAATTCAAAGAAGGTAACTTACGTTTTGAAATCAAAGGATGAAGGGTCAAAAAATGGTCGGATGCAATGGAAGATGATTACACAACGGTTAAACAAAAAGGTAAAAAAGGTTGATTAATATTCGATGATGCAGTTGGTAGTTTATGCACATGTGCATCCCTTTATTACTTTCATGTTAAATGATATCATTTATGTATACACATTAAATATATCACATGTAGGTGCACAAGAAGAAAAAAAAAAGCATAAAGAGGAGTACAAGTGAGCGAAATCACAATGAAAAAATCGAACAAGTAAACGAAATCCCTTTATTACTTCACAGTTTGCGGGGTGTTCGCTATGTGACATGTGAAGATGTATAATGGGAGTAGTGAGAAGTTTGATTGCATATTCAGCAAAGATAAAGAAATTCAAGACTTGCAACTTAAGAACATGAGGATGAAGATATCAACAAAATTGCCAATATCAGAGGCGAATGATCATGTTTGTTAATATATGGTGTATTATGTTGTTTGGTAGAGGGAATGTTGGTACTGTACATGTGCATAGTTTGAAATAGCATACATATTGGAATTGTATAATGCATTACAGATGGTTATATTTGTTAATTTAGGATGTAGTATGTGTTTTGGTATAATATATGTTGGTGGTGCATATGTGCAATAATGATTGTTGATCGGATTATGTGATTCTTATGATGAGGGTGTTATATTTAATTGTTGTAACACAAAATTTGTGTGATAATGTGTTAATGTTGGTAATGCCCATGTGGAGTGAAACGATAAACATGTATGCATATGTGCATTGTTCGAAACAGTAACCATGTTGGTAATATATGTTAGGTGGTCAATAATGAAATTACATATGATTATGTCTAATAAGTAATTGATAACAAAGTATCATGATCGTAATCACAATCTATGAATATGAAAACAGATATTACAAAAAATAATGCTTAGAAATTGTTTGACATCATATATAGGCTAATAGAGGATCGTCGGTTGGTTTGCGACGCCTGGATGAACGTATAAGTTATTGCTCATGTTCATACATATATATGTGGGGGTGGGTCTTCTAGATCATCATCAACATCTTCATCAGTGTCATTGGAAGTGTCATTGGAATCAACATCATCGGAACAAGAATTAGGTTCATCATCAAGGGGGATCAGGAGTCCAACAACATATTGTCATTAAATGTATACATAATGTAATTGTCAATATATTGCACGTGTGCATAACGTAGTTTTCAACATAATGCACACGAGCATTATCATTTTTATATATAACGACATTTTTTTAACATAACGAGATGCCATATATTCTAACCATAACTCTAACCAGGAACTAGATAAGTACGTTTACAATAAAGATATAAACTCCTAATTTTCTATTACATTCACACCACTATTCACACCACTGGTGTACCACTCTCCAGTCACTAAATTCTCCATTAAATACTCCATTTTGGCTATGACTTTCATCCACAACATAGTACACTCATTGACTTGTTCCAGTATTATAGCATTTGAAAACTTCACGGATTTGAATACCTTCTCATTTCTACTCGACCATATGTTCCATAATGTGGCCATCACTATGTAGTTGACTGCCTTTTTCTTCTTCTTCTTAGTAATATACAGCTTCTAGGAAAAAGAAAGAATATCTGCCACAAGAAAGAATATCTGCCACTAATGAGCAAGAATGTAAATATTTTACTCTCAGCCATGATCTGACCATCCACCATAGCGTTTTCAACATCAAACAAATAAGGATGATGTGTTCAACAGTTTCTTGCTCGTATCCGCAACCTGGGCACAATGTGTTGCTGATATGAATTCTCTTTTTCTCCAACCCCGTCTTTGTCGGTAACCTGCCTTCGACGCCTTTCCATGCTAACATATTGGCTTTAGGTGTAGCCCAGCCGTTCCAGGTCATTACAAAGCCACTCGACGGGTCCTCGCTTGTGACACACAACTCCTCTCTAATGGTTTTAACATTGAAAGTCGACTTATTTTTTCCGATTGCCAACCCCACCCATCTTGACCCGTCTTCATTCTGGTGTATCTCAGCAGCGCCAAAAGCTGCATAAACTCCACCCATGCCTCCCCGATTGTTGACTTGTTCTTCCATTGCCATTCTCACACAGTCACTTCCCCTTTTTGTTGTAGTTGTCCGCCACCCAAGACCCTTTGTTTATTGTCCTTCTGTATATAATTGGCTAGTCATACATAAGGCAATTGTTCAGAATACATACATCAACCACATAGTCTAATTTTCAACATAATGCGCATGTGCATATAATGTAATACAATATCAATTACAATCAACATAATGCACATATGAATATAATTTAATACAACATCATTTCGAGTAAACATAATGCACATGTTCATATCACTTAATATAATACCATTTACAAAGTATATACATGATTTACAGTCAAAATAATACCTTTAGTCACAAATCGAATGAACTGCAACTCTTGATGCTCTGTATTTGTAGGTGTATTGTGACTGTAAACTGTATTATTAGCAGATGGACCAACAATGTCAGCATCAGATGTATGAGGAGGATTATTAGAGAATGTATGAGAAGGAACATCAGATGTGTGAGAATCGACATGTGATGAATCAGAGGATGCCATGTAGACGGTGTAAATGGTGGGTTGTCTTTGTGAACGCCCTTCGAAACACCGTGACCGGATGCTGCCACCGTGAACTCCGGTGAGTTACGTGAACGCCGCCGACCACCGTCGTCAATGTATACAATATTCTGAAGCAATGAATGAAACCCTAATAAGTAAACTGTGGATTGTGAACAGAGTTGTAAAACAGAGGTTAAACAGAGGGGCGCGTGCTTTATAATAAATATCACATATTTACAATTTTGCCATGTGTTCACACTGGTTCTCGCGGTTCTCGCAATAAAGGGTGGTTCCTAACGGATCCTTGTCCTATGCAGAACAATAAATATTGCGAGAACACACAGAACACAACACCAATTTTTTCAATTCGAAAAGCCTATGAAGTAAATAAAAAAAAATATATATATATATATATATATATATATAAATATATATATATATATATATATATATATATGGGAATGTTCTATGCAGAACAATAAATATTGCGAGAACACACAGAACACAACACCAATTTTTTCAATTCGAAAAGCCTATGAAGTAAATAAAAATGTTACAAATGTAAGATTCATTGTTTCCTATACCAGAATTCAAAACAAAATATGAAAATTTTTCACTTTTTGAAAAACCTACACATATGTAGGTTATTTGTAGGTTAAATTACCAACATATATGTAGGCTATGTGTAGGTAAAAATATATGGTTTTTTTTATGTATATATTATACACATATGAATGTAATAAACATAATTTTTTATAAATATTAACCTTAAATCCCAAAATTTGGTGTTTTAAAATTGTTCTTTTTGTTCTCGCAATAGTTACTATTCTGTAATGATCCTCATCCTATATATATATATATATATATATATATATATATATAGGACAAAGATCTTTTAGGAACCACCCTTTACTGCGAGAACCAGTGTGAACACAAACAGTAATACCTAAAAAAACCAAAAAAACACCCAATTTTTTTTACTATTTTTTTTGTAAAAAACACTATATTTTGTTTACAATAAAAAAAATTCAATAAAAAAAAAATTCGAGTCACACTTGTCCATGCACATGTGCATTTGTATCATTTCTTTGACAAATTCCGTAATTCATTACCAATATTAGACAATTGCACTTTCATTTACACTACCACGTGTAATACACTATTTTTTACGTTACCAATATTAGAAATGCACATGTGCATCTATATGTATTAACATGAAATAAGGTGTGTTGGTACACAACTTTCTCTTTCGTCTATCATTCCATCCATAATACACAAGCATGCACATGTGCATTTTTGTCATTTATTTGACAAATTCCGTAATTCATTACACATATTCGACAATTGCACTTTCATTTACACTACCATATGTAATACATTACTTTTTACATTACCAATATTAGAAATGCACATGTGCATTTATATGTATCAACATGAAATAAGGTGTTTTGGTACACTACTTTGAATATACTTTCCCTTTTATCTATCATACCATTCATAATACACTACCATTACCTCCTACCATCCATAATACAATACCATTACCGATATTTTCACTTTATTACATGTATGTAAACACCATTTATACCATCCAATGAACATATTACATCATAAATTGACAACTATAATCAAACCATCAACCACTAGATATAACTAACCAAAAAACATGTATATGGGCCTACTTCCCCATTCAAAATCACAAACTTTTTGTACCAAAACACGTTATATCATTGTTATACCTAATGATGCACATGTGCATTTTAAGTATTGTTAATGTAAAAAGTAGTGTATTGTAGGATCGTGCGCGGACCCGAAACGAGTCGATTAGAGGTATTCTACTCAACATGAAAGGCGGAAACAGACATGATGAGTTGAATTCAGCTAGATATACACTTTAACTGTCGTCTATATTGATCTGAAACAGTTTTACAGCAAGACGACACTTCGACAGAGCTTCGCCGTTGGAAAACCCCAATCTAATTTCGTGCCAAATGACACGAAATCATAACTATTTATAGCCTAGCTAATTTCATTTGAAACATGCTCAAACAATATTACATTTCATGCGATATTAAGACTCAAACGAAATTATGTTAATTCCGTGCAGAATAACACATGATATCTTCAAGCGAAATTAACTGGTTCAAGCGGAATTAGCTTTCTTTCATGATTTCTCGAACTTCGTGCCATGAGCAATGCTAGACTCGATACAAGACGAAGTCGACAGACGTATGCACCAACAGACCCCCCTCGGATGTTGACGAGTCTTAAGTGTCGAGTCTTCAATGTCTTTAGTCTTTAACAGTCTGCCTGCTCTCTATGAAGTCTTCAGCACCAACTCACTCCCCTCAAACAAATACTCTCTTCTCGGATGTCTTCAGACTCCCCCTTTGAATTTGCTGGGATCGCAGCCCGGCTTTTTGAAATCACAGAGTCCTCAGGTATCGGAACCTGGCATCCTGCACATCATCTACCACACAATAAATTTCACAAATTTAACATTTTACAATTTTATCTATTCAAAACCTCCCTCAAATTTATCTAGAAAGATTTATCAATAATAATTTCTGATGAACCACTTGAAGACAACATTCAAAATTTATCAATTAAGAACACAATCTCCCCCTTACAAATTGGTCATCATGTTTAGCACTCGGAATTTTGAAAATCAGCTATTCAACATCAGTTGTCAAAAATCTTTTTGTATTTTCAAAAATTATGCTAAAACACACTAAAATCTTTTTGGATTTTTTATTTGAAAGAAATACAGTAAAGAAATATTTACAGACAATCTTTTTGTGAGTTTGTGTAAGAGGATCATATCAGTTTATGAGACAAATCACCAACACCGTTAAGCTTTAGACATTTTAAGTTCTAAATGATTCACTTAGATTGTCAGTATACCGATCGACTTAAATTTCTACACAAAGTTCAATTGTTTCGAGATACGATATTAATATCTTAAGCACTTAAACTTATTCGCGTGTCCCACCACTTGAATATACACCCATATCCAGATTTCTATATTCAGTCTTACAGGTGAATGTACACTAGTGATATCTGTAAACGGGTAAATGCGAAACCGTGAGAGCTCAGGTCAGAACTTCCGTTCAGCAGAGAGATGACGGTTCGAATTTCGGTGTGTCCTGTTTGGGGATCTTTTCTTCAACTGCCATTGATACATATCTTTCGATACTTTTCAATTTTTTAGTAGAGGGCTGGCTTTAAGATTAAAGCTTATGCAAAGCATTATACGAGGACGAGGCTATTGCTTCCGCAAAATCAGAAGTCCTGGTATAATACCCCAGATATCATCACGCACAAAGACCTAGTATGTCAGAAACAGAAAATCTTTCAAACAAGATTTCAGGGGTTACCCATATATCCGAGAGATGTTCCACACAAAATAAGTAAGCATTTGAATTTATGTTTATATCTCGAAAACAATCTACTAAATGAGTAAAAACCTACTGACATATCACCAGTGAGATCATTTATCACTATTAAACATTCCATATCTTTAGCGTGTTGTGATAGTCCACTGATGTACTATCATTTCCTCTTTTCACAACCAAACTCATTTTTGAAATTTTTCAATGTTTTTGGCTTTTTCAGGTTTTATCATGTTTTTGGATTTTTCAAATTTTCTAATTTTTTGGATTTTCTGAAATTTCTTACTCCCCCTAAAATTCAAAAACATTTAAAGAAACTTGAAAACAAACTATACAGAAAGTGACAAACTGATGTATCAAGCTACAAATCTCCATCCACTTGGCTTAAACAATCAGAACTCCGCCTTTCAACAAACTATTTTCTCATTATGATTTCAAAACACTTAAGTTTGTTTAATCAAAATGATTTTTCCGGAAAATAAGTTTTTTTGATTTTATAAACCACATGTAGGTTAGGGGTTCATCATATTGTTCTTCTTTAACCACTTGTAAGAATAACCATCAACCACTTGTATGAAAGATAAATCAAGTACAATTTAATATCCCTGATTAATCTTGAAGATTAAGTACTACTTGTAGGAAAAATTTCTCACAAGTGAATTTCTCACAAGTGAATTTCTCAAGAAAGATGCCGATACCTACTCCTCACTTACCAACCTGGGAGTTCCGGCAATTCCACAACCTGTAAAAATTTCACAATTTTAAAATCTTTTCAAACATCAAATTTATCAAGAATGATGCCGATTCCTGCTCCACGATTACAAACTTGGGAGCTCCGACAAGTCAGGATTTTACTTGTGAAAAACTTCCATCCAAGCCTAACCAAACTTGGATGTTTCCTCTTCAACTTCACTTGGGTAATAAGTTACTTTCTTTGTTTCATAAAACTCTTTTAGCCCTTTGGCCTTCCCCTCGACCATTTTCCCAAAAATCTTCTTCACATTTCCATTAAATGTTTTATCAACATCAAATTCTTTCTTTTCAGAATATAATTGATTCGATATCTCTACCTTACCAACTTTTGATTTAAAATTCTCAGCCTTCAATGGTGGAAAATTAACATCATCCACTGTAGGTACTGAGTTTTGTTCTTTAACCTCAACCTGTGGCTCGTCTAACTTTGTGGAATTAGATTCATCGCCGAATTTCTTAGAAAATTTCTTAACAACCCACATTTGGTTGTCTTTGGCTCTCTTTTTGTAAAAATTTTCCTTTGAACATTCACAAACTTCATAAGTTGAATTTTCAAAAATTTTAAATTTTTGAGTTGGTGGTTCATTTTTCTCAACAACTTTTTCTTTGAGCTTTTTAGAGACTTCCTGTTTTGTCTTTGTAGCTTGAGAGCAGTTCCATGCAATGTGACCAACTTCATTGCACTTGTAACAGGTTCTAGTCTCCTTTCTATGAAAAACTCCGGTCCCCATTCTCTCTTGCTTCTGGATAATGAATTCTCCGTTTGATTGTTTCCAGAATGAGCTTTTTGATTCCTCTTCACAGCTTGTCCCTGAAACAAATTTTGTATTTGTTTTATAAATTTTCTCATTTTTATGATTTTAAGGTGGAACGAAACCTAAACCTTTCTTTTTGAAATTACCGTTATGGTTTGGTTTCTTTTGAAAACCAGAACAAGAACTGTAACTTTTTTTCTTTTTTAACCATTGTTGAACTCTTGAAGTGTATTTTGTAGGTTTTACAGTAAGATTTACATCTTTTATTTCAGAAATATTGATTTCTGTTAGTTTGAAAACCTTTTTTATCTTTTCAACTTGAACACTTCTTATTTGAAATTCTTTATCAGAATATAATTTGTTAGAATCATTTAAAGTGTATGCAACTTCAAATGTTTCCTCATTTAAATTAAATTTTGATAGCAAAAATTCTTTACTATAAACCTGTTTAACCGATGGGTTTGGACTGTTGACCGACGAACTCGAACTTCCAGACTCAGACTTTGACTCCGACTCCTCATCTGTATCCAACACCTGATTGATGGAGAGGGTGAAACTCGTGCCTTAAAGTGTGTTACGTTATGTATTTAGTGCCGTTTACGTGATTATACGCTTTGAATATGTTAACTACGAAAGTTCGTGGTTTTACAGGTAAATCACTTAATTCGGTAAAGTTGGAGAGTATAAAGATGATGCGGAACATCCGTGGATGATAAACATAGCGAAAGGCGTTATTCGGGACTTGTTCGGATCGGAAAGGTTGCTTGAATATACAAGAGACGCGAACTAATTAAGTTCAGGGGCCATTCGGTGTTTATGTGAAAGTTGAAATCAAGTATGGAAAGAATACAGCAAGTCTCATGTGTAGCCTATGGTCTTATACGTAGGCTACGGTCCAAGAAGGGAACAAATTGAGAGGCATCAAATGTCATTTCATCAATCACGCAGAGACTTCGAGAAGAGGAAGGGGGTTTGGCGGCACATGAAGACTTCGTGGATGATATTATCTAGGAATCACATCATCACCACATTGACTTTGGTGGCATACATCACATCGTCCAACATAAAACATGCGCAGACTTGAGGGGACTTTTATGGAGACTGACTTGGGTTTGGTTGATAAATAAAAATCATCTCAAGAAATCCAAGGCAGCCGCCAATTACAAGAAGCAACATCACGAAAATATCATTTGATTGGTGGGGGACTTCTCCTTGGCGGCAGAGATACAAGACACAAAAAGGAAATCACATCATCACGTGGACTCAAGATCTAGTTCATACACATATGTTGGACGGTTGAGATTTTGGGGATTATTATTTTTTTAATAACCACAATATCAACATAAAATCATGGTATAAGGTTTTGAGGTGTGAGAACACAAGAAAAGGAGTCAGGGAACACGTGAAAAGCAAGGCACACGAAGATCAATTGTTTTGGATTGGGCCGATTGGAAACAAAGTCAAAGACATCATCATTCTTTATTGAAGGCAGACATTAGGCCGCACATGGGCTTGATTTGGGCGGCTCATGCAAGACATGATGGCAGAACCTTGGTAGATGGGAATTGGTGATAGAATAGCACTATTTTGGCATCATTTATTGAAAGGAACCAACAACTCACGTGGTGTTTATTATTTATTTTCCATCAATATTGGCACATGGGCCGATCATTGAGAAGACAGAACACAATTTCCATCACATATTCACATGGACTTCCTTGATGGGCCGACATATTGGATATGGATCATCACAAGTGGGCCGTTTTTTATGAGGGAGGATAATAATTATCATTCATGATATCTTCGACGGCAGTAAACGAAGAAAGGGGCACGATGACCGAAGCTATTGAAGATCATCTCATCGTCATGAGCGGCTAGTCTCCTAGTGGTTTCCTCCGGATGGAGGGTTTTTGTAAGTTAGACAATTTTATGTGTTTGTGACAATCGTATAACTTGGTGATCTAAGCATTCAATACTTTTCACCTTGACTTGATTTGATTTATTGATTGTAGACAATTGCATTTATTTAAACCTTAATTTCTAAGCATTCAGTTCCCGAGAGTTCTAGTAATTGGGATATATTTGACATGGGGTTAGGGTTTGTAATTGTAATTGATAATCATTCGATAACCTCCCGTTATGTATTGACCGGAGTACTTAGTCGTTGGTTATCACAATTGATGAATTAGGTTTAAACACTTATGTCTATGTGAGTGTTTCGATTAAACACATAATTGAATCTAGCTATAAAACCTGAAATCTGGAGGAACCATTGTTCTTTCTATTTATTTAAATCTCACTTTTAGTTCGTAATTTTTAGATAATCAATCAAATCCAACAATTGAGTTTTACTTTTTAATAGTAGTTAATCAAAACTGAGCATTATACACTTTCCACAATCCTCCTCTGGTTCGATATCCGACTTACCCTATCTACTGGTTTAGTTGGTTTTTGCATGTCACTAACGACAGACATCACTGATCGACCACCTTTTTTATTAACTCAGACTCATGATCAGTGTCAGACGATGTGAACTTGACGTCAATGTTTTCTGGTAAACCATCAGTTGTTTCGGATTTTAACGTTATATTGACAGCCTTTTTGACTTGCTCCTCATTCGGTTTTCTAGGAGAATACCCTTCCCAAATCGGTGGCGGACACTTTTTATAACTAACACTCTGTTTCTTACCACTATCCTTCTTCTTTTGCTTCTCTTCATGAAATGCTTCAAAACCTGCAACAGTTGGATAAATTCGGTCAATGAGATAATCAGAAGTAGAATAACTTTGCAACAGTCTTCTAATTCTTTCATTTTCAATTTTCTTAGTCTCCAACTCTTGTTTCAGCTTGGCACATTCCTCAATGTAATGATTTATGGCTTTTTGCTTCGACATCATCACAGCATTCATCATGGTCAATGCATCTTCTCTCTCAGAATTTGTTTTCTGTAGATCAGTCACTGTTCTGTTTAACACGTCATACGACTCTTTCACATAATTGAGATTAAACAGTAATTGTTCTTTCATCTTCTCAAACTCAGTCAACTTCTCATCTCTTTCTGCACGCTGCTTGCGAGATTTTAAACACTTTGAACAAGGCTTGATGTCTTCCACAATCTTTTTTACTTCAATGATCTTCTCATCTTCAACAACTTTTTCAACTTCAGTCTCCTTTTCTGTTTCAACAATCTCCTCAGCAACAATTTTAACCTCTTCATTTTGAACAGTCTCTTCTTTTTTAGCAACACTTTCAGACTTCATTTTCTTTTGTTCTTTTGCTACCCGTTTTTCCTTCAACTTCTCCAAGCGATCTGCAAAATAAAATTGAAAACTTTCAGGAGATAGATGAGTTTTTGCAACATTAATATGCCTTTCTTCCTCATCATCACCACTGTCATCAGTTGGTGATTGATCAAAATCTATTTTCTTCTCAGAACTATCATCTGAAGAACCAGAATCAGATGGTGTTTGATCAAACATAGTTGCTCTTTCTGAACTTTCATCTGATGAAACAGACTCTTCTTCATCGGTCGACACATTAACACCAACCACTTTCATCCATTCTGTAAACAAATCTGGTTCTTTTACACAAACCTATCCCAGCTAAATTCTTCTGGTAACTTTTCATCATCTTGATTGATTAGGCATGCTTTGTTGTCGGCTGAAATGCATTTATCCCAGCTGAAATTTTCTTGATTCACCAAACATGCTCTGTTTAAAGAATCTTCTATTACTTTTCTAGCATGAGCCACTTGTGGTTCTTGTTGTTGTTGACCGACTTGTTGATATATGGCTTTCCTATAGTACTCATCTTTTCCGAATGGATTCTTTGCTTCACTTGCTTCTCGATTTTTGCATCCCCTCTTGAAATGGCCTTTCTCCCTGCATAAAAAACAAGTAACTTTAGATTTATCAAAACCTAAAGTAGAAACATGTGCATCCAGAAAATCATTTCTTCTTGTAATCATTTTAAATTTTTCAGCTCTTCTCAAGACACTAGCTAGACACCATTTGATGTCCATGAGCTCCGTTTCTTCAGCAACTATCTGATCGTAATCCTCTTTCGTCAGCATAGGATTTCCGATCCTCCCTGCAACCAAACCTTCATAGGATTGTAGCACAGTCGCAAGTAATGCCATGTGATCTTTTGCATTTTCTTCAGAAAAACTTTGACCATCTGGAAGATTCAATGCAATGTTGCACTGTATCACACTACCATTTCCACTTTTTGAACTTTGAGAATGAAAACTTGAAGTTGAACTCTTTGGATTAACACTCGGATATGAAGAAAATCCACTGCTTTTTGTTGGAACTTTGATCAACATTTCCAGATGAGTATCCAGCACTAAAAGCAGTTTGGATTTTTGGACTCATTTCAACCTCTTGAACACTGCCTTTGTAATACATCTTCATATCTTGTTGACCACTCAGATTATTCATCCTCGCAATCTTTTGTTGTTTAAGATCTTGACCCTCAATCTTCTCGATGAACTGAGAAATTGTCAAACCATCATATTCTCCGGTGTTCTTTAAGATCATCAAAAATGTACCCCACTCTTTCTGAGGTAACGCATCAGCTAGTTTGTCGACCCATTCATCTTGATCTTTGGTTATGCTTAACAATGACATATAACGCACTAAGTGGCAATATCTTTCAATCAATTTCTTTGTATCTTCCCCTGGCAAACTTTTGAAAAGATCAAATTCTTTTTTAAGCAGTGCCTTTTTACTCTTAATCATTTTTTCACTTCCCTCAAATTTGACTTTAAGAGCATCCCAAATTGATTTTGCAGTTTTGTCATGTTGAAGCAATACAAAGATATCTTCTTTAATAGCTTGCTGAAGAAGACTAATCATCATCTTTTCTCTTTTCTGCCTTGTACATGTCTCGTTCTTTATCATTGAATTCAGAGATTGTTTTTTCAGTTTGCAGTTCAGTACGTGGTAGTACATATTTTTTTTTTCAAAATACACTCCCATGATCTCAAATGATTAGCTTGAACCCAGTTTTCAAACCGATCTTTCCAACCGTAATACTCCTCAATGCTCATTAGCTTCGGGGGTTTTTGCATAGTACCAGTTTCATTTTCCAAGTTCATGTTTTGAGCAATGGTAGCCGGAGTAGTCGGGGATGTGGCAAATGCGTTGTAAAATTCTTCACTCATGATTTGGTAACACAGTTTTCAAGACAAACACTTTTCAACCGAAGTCAGTGCCTCAAACGGAATTACTCCAAGCGAAATTACCTTCCAAGCGAGATTACCTGCACAATCAACTTTCAAATGAAATTAAAAGTTTCAAACGAAATTACCAAATGAATTTAAGTAATTCCGTGCGGAATTACTCAGTTTCACACGGAATTAGATTTGAAACGAAATTACTCAAACGAGATTCTAATTCCATGCGGAATTAGAAGATCTTTCAAGCGAAAGTAAGAGTAAATGGTTATTCCGTGCGAAATTAGTGAACAATTTCAAACGGAATTAGATGATGTCATCATTTTCGAACAAAATTTCAAGCAAAATTACCAATTTTGTCGGATTTAGTTTGAATTAAGGTCCAATTCTTTTAAGGCTTTGTTAAAACACTGTTTCGCTGATGATGTGAAAAATTCAGATCATTTTGACCGTTAAAACTTGTTCAATTTAGAAAAAAATGTAGAAGCAAGAAAATGAGATGAAATCAGGCTGAAATCGGCAGAACTCCTCCTCCTGAGCTCCGATACCACTTGTAGGTTCGTGCGCGGACCCGAAACGAGTCGATCAGAGGTGTTCTACTCAACATGAAAGGCGGAAACAGACATGATGAGTTGAATTCAGCTAGATATACACTTTAACTGTCATTTATATTGATCTGAAACAGTTTTATAGCAAGACGACACTTCGACAGAGCTTCGCCATCGGAAAACCCCAATCTAATTTCGTGCGAAATGACACGAAATCATAACTATTTATAGCCTAGCTAATTTCGTTTGAAACATGTGTAGGTCCCGTTTTTCCGGTGGATCGATAACGTAAACCTATCCTTGTTTATCACAAACACGGTAACGGGTGCGGAATCCCCGTGACGGTGCAAACCAAACAAAGTGAAAAACACGCGGAATAACCAATGATTCAATATCTATTGATTATGGACGAGTACAACCACAAACATATACAAACAATGTTTTAACAGACTCTCACTAAGTCTCTCTGTGCTCATCAGTTTCACACAGAAACTGAGAGGGGTATTTATACTAAACCAGACACAGACTTGACGAAACTAAACAGCACTCGACGTAACACAATTCAAAGTGACGAAACAAAAGTGTTTCGTCACCTAAACATTTAATCCATCTCCTGTTTCGTCGTTTGTAACTTGGCCCAAGACAAAAGTCAAGGCCCAAAGATTATTCGGCCCAAAGTATGTATCCCTTACGAAACAGATTCACTAATGTTCAATTGGTAAAGTTTAGACATCCATGACATCATCATGATGATGTCATGATGATGTGGCAGCGGAAACCGGCTCGCGGCGCTTCGTGCTTCGCGTGTCGAACTCTGGGGCGCACGACGAAGGAATGTCGTGACATCGGGCTTGAGCCGGACCTAACCGAGTCGAAACCAAGTTGAACCGAGTCGAGTCGAACCGAGCCGAGTCGCGTCCACACAAAATGTATCAACAACATGCTCAAACGATATTACATTTCATGCGATATTAAGACTTAAACGAAATTATGTTAATTCCGTGCGGAATAACACATGATATCTTCAAGCGAAATTAATTGGTTCAAGCGGAATTAGCTTTCTTTCATGATTTCTCGAACTTCGTGCCATGAGCAATGCTAGACTCGATACAAGACGAAGTCGACGTATGCACCAACATGTATTACGAATAGTATTGTAAATTAAAGTGCAATTGTCTATTCCTGATAACGTATTACCGAATTTGTTGAAGTAATGATACATATGCACATGTGCATAGATATTTGTTACTCGAAAAAAAAGTTTTTTTTTTATGGTAACGAAATATAGCGATTTTTTGAAAAAAAATATTAAAAAATTTTTTTTTGAGTGTTTTTTTATTTTTTTGAATTTATTTTGTGTTTACATTGGTTCTCGCGGTTCTCGCATGAACCTTACCCTATATATATATATATATATATATATATATATATTATTTTATTTTATTACCCAACTTATATTATATTATATTGTATGGCCTAACTTATATTTAATTGGTTATTTGTTAGATATTTCATTATCACCTATGGTCCACCAAATGTTTTATTGGTTATATGTTAAGCTACTCAAGTTTGGATAATTAGCTTGGTATATTTTGGGTGGATCTACTTTGTGTTTTTTTGTTATGATCATCTTCGAAAGTAAATATATGTTCGTTTGTGTTTGTTTATGTTCATTAACATTTGTTTGTGTTCGTTTGTGTCCGTGTGCGTTCATTAACGTGCGTTTGTGTTCGGTACCTAAATTAACAAACGAACACGAACAAGTTCATTTCCTTAACAAACGAACACGAACAAAAAATCTCGTTCGGTAAGTGTTCGTGAACACATGAAATCCTTAACAAACGAACACGAACAAGGCCGTGTTCGTGTTCGTTCGGTTCGTTTGCAGCCCTATTGATGAATATTCAAATAAGTTTAGAGGATCTTGTGATCCGTAATGTTAAAGGTATTTAACATCAAGCAGTTTCTAAAGTGTCTTCACTAGCCGGGCAACTAGTCGAATGAATGTCCACATTATTGATTCAAAATCAAATCTGGTCCGTTACTTTTCGTTTCCAGCCATCCACCATGAAATGTTAATTTCATGAAGAACTATATTTTAAGTTGTCGTCGTATATGGACACATTCACTTTATGCGTCTCCAAATAAGTTAAGAGGAACTTTTGATTCGGAAAGTTAAAGGTGTTTTACATCAAACAGTTTCTAAGTTGTCATCACTAGCCAAACCACAAGTCGAGTGAACGTCCACATTTTTTTATTCAAGATTAAATCTTGTCTATTACTTTTCATTTTCGAAACGGTCCTCCGTCATAAAATGTTAATTTTAACGTCTGGATTATATCTATACATCTTCTGATACCTAGCATAACTAACAAATTTAATTGTTTTTATCCTCTTTTTCAAATACTTGTTATAAAATTAGTGTAAAGATCAAATACAAATAAAAATGGGTCTTAACATAAAAAATACCTTTAACGTAAGAAATGAAGGAGATAATTTTTTTTCGGAAATTTTTTCCCTACTACTTCAATTTTTTTTTTTCCGAAATTAGTGGGGCCCAGCCCATTCAAACTTTCACTTTGCAAAAACAAAACCTAGTTGTTCACCTAAATTCAGCCGCCAACATCAGTGTATGAATAAACCAAACATCATCACCTTTCAACCCAACTTCAACCACCGTGAGACACCTCTCACCGCCACCAGGAACCGCCGTACGCTATCACTATTTCACTTTGGAATCTAAGCTATCAACTTCTGTATTTAGCACCATCATTAACCATAATCTGTCAGCACCGAGGTTTCATCATCCCATGGCTTTACATCCATAAGAACCGATGACTTGCCACTTTCTTTCTTCTTTGTTGATGCTTTTGCTTGATCGCATTCTTCGGCTGTTTTCTTTTCCTCGGATTTTACTGCGATGTTGACCGGAGCACCGAGGTGAACACTGGTTCTTCGCCAGGGGTATAAACATCAAACATTTATACCCACGAAGAACCTTCTTCATGGGTTTCTTACATGTTCTTTGTCAATCATGGGTTCTTCGTGAACACTGGGTTCTTCGTGAAAGGTTTTTCACGGCAGGGGGTTCTTCGCAGAGAATAGGTTATTCGGCAGGGGGGTTTATCGTGAGTGGGAGTTTTTCGTGGTGGCTAATGTGAAGAAACCCTATTCTTATCTTAACAGCCGCCACACTCACCTCAAGAACACAGCAACTATTCATTCACAGATCTTAACGAAAAACCTTCAAAACAAGATGAAAACTTGATTTTCTTGTTGTGAAACAGAAAACCCAACCCTTTTGTACAGTCCGATTCATCTCAGATCCGTATATTCAGGTCCAAATCTGGGTTTTTCTTCATGTTTACACCATTTTACATCTTGAACAAAAATCACTGATCTAGAGCACATGTGACTTAGCAAATGGTTAGATTCACTAAGTCAGGTACCATGGCACTGATACCGATTGTAAGTTCATGATTCGGACCGTGACCCATGATTAGTGTGTGATTATGTTCAAAGACGGAAAGATTAGAGACGGATAAAACAACTTCCTTGTATTAGCATAACATTACAAAGTGGCCCGATTACTAGCTAGCCGAACCATACCAAAGGAGCATACATCCGGGGAGAGACCAAGTGGTGATCTCTCCCCCAAAGTCTAAAACCTTCTTGAAGTTGCAAATGACTAAGGGTTGGTATTTAAAGCCACACCCCCTTGTCTTGCAAACACACACGATCAAACGAATAACCCTTTCGTTTGACCATTTCAAACGAGCGGGTCTATACACGTTTGTTTGACCGTTTCACTAACTATTACATAATCATCATAAAATAAATCTAATCTATTCGAACAACATCTGTAACACCCCAAAAATATAGATTCAATATTATACACTAAATGTCGGTTATGGTCACAATAGAATAACTAGGAATAAATAACCTAGTTAGTTAGTGTCTTGACATAATAGAACAAACATGGTTAAGATACCCTTTAAATAACTTATGTAAAGTGGAGGGACTAAACATGGGCAATTGCAACAAGTTTTAATTAAATCAATTAAAACACACAAAACACACACATATGTGTGTGTGTCTGTGATTTAACCAGAGCCAAGAAAGGGCTCTCATATTCAAACCCTAAACTTCAAAATCCATCAAATTGAGAAGCCAAATCAAGCCCAAATCGAAATCCAAACACAAAATAGTGATCACCTCAGTAAAGGGATCATAAGGTATATAAAATTTCATGGTTTGATTCCATCTTGAATTCTAGATGAACACATGAGATTCGAAATTGAGCTTGCATGATTGTTGTTTAGATGAAATTGTAATGAAATCATGTCTATGAGTAAACCCTAGTCATTAGTTTGTTGAATTAGTGCTTAAACTATGAAATTCATGATCATCCATTATGTGTGTTTAATGGGTTTCATAGGAACATGATGAACATTAGAATCATGAGTAGCAAACTAGTGCTAATAGAATTCTATGAAGTTAGTTTTGATATTGAAGTGTTAATTAGACACCAAATTGGAAAAGAATGTTAAACTTGGTAAAATAACTAGTCATGAAACTTGATTTTCTAATTTTATGAAAATCATGCTTATTAGGTGTTTGATAAAATGCCTAAGAGAAAGCAAAATGTTGAAATTTCGGACAAAAACGCATGTTTGATTGATATGGCAAATTAAGCGTTGTGTGTTATAAAAAGAGTTCTAAACGAATTGTGGTTGAACTCTATAGGCAAAGAAATCGGGTTTTCAAGCGGACAAGCCGGGGGCGATACGCGCTTGAAAGGAAAGCTTTGAAAGTACGCGACTTGTTGTCTCATTACATTTATGTAGACAAGCCTAGTTGTAGATATATTTAATGTTGTTATAGCGAAAATAGTTGCGTTTGGTGAGTCTAGGAAGTGATGGAATTCACTCGACAAACCAAACGGGTCAAAAGAAATAGTTGGAGCATGTATAATGGTCGAAATGGTAGTGTTCGAAGTGACTTGAACGTTACTCGTTAAATTTGAGTTATAAAAGCGTAAACCATGGAATGGAAGTGATACGCTAAGATGAACAAGCCCGGGAATGGGTAATTATGGATAGAAAATCAATGTTGATGAATTATGCAAATATGTAACCATGGTTTCGTTACATCATATTTAAATATTAATTATAGCTTGTTGGATTAGAATTAGCATTAAATGTGAACTCGTTATGTCGTTGAAGTGTCGAAGCTCACAAGACAAACGAAACAATTCAAAATATTGGTTAGAATAAAGCTTGGTATGTCATTGAAATGGTGGATTCCATTAGACAAACAAACGGGTCAAAACAATATCAAATTTGGAAATGTTGAAGTGATTTGATTATCACTCATTGATTGAATATTTTGAATGCGTAAGCTGTGAACCAGACACGCTAAACTTGTTACAAGTAAGCCCTTGGATATGGGTCAAAACCTTAGTATAGTGGTATCGTGAAATTGCCAAAATGCGTAGGCTTGAAATGTTGAAAATCAAGCATGACACTAATATGCACGCAAACCATGAGATGGAAACAAAACACTAATGCTTGGTAAAACCGGGGATGGTAAAATCGTTGAAACCAAGCGATGATAATAAACAAGTTGTATGATTTACAACAAACGGGTCGAATAGTCAAATAGTGGATTTTAGGCTAACTGTTTATAAACCAGAACTTAATGCAACAATGATGGTAAACGGGCTCGTAATTTAATTACAGCCACATAGGAAAAAGAATTACGTAAAACGCACTTGTAGAATAAAAGTTATGATCATTTAAAGTTGAATTTTTGTAAAAATGCGAAGCTGGGAATATGTAGCAACAAACCAAACGAGTTGCTGTTGAAAACAAGGGGTCGCGCCACGCGACGCCAAAGCAGAATCACTATCGCGTAACGCGACGTTGGTCGCGGCCTGCGACGGAGTTGAGCGACATGGTCGCGGCCCGCGACGGCCCTAACTGCTGCCAATTTCTTCGAATTTTGTTAATTTAACGCATGGGACTTGATTATATATGTTTCTAACTCATCAAAACTAACCCGTATGTTGGTTTTGAATTTAGGTAATCATAGGATGCATCCGGATTATGATCAAGTCAAGTAACAAGAACCGAACACTCGTCTTTGACGCTTCCGCAATGATGTAGTTTGTTTATGTTTAAAACAACTTATGTAAACAATTATCATTATCTTTTGAATGTCTCAAATTATGTATGGATGATAACTCTTAAAGTTTTTGAATGGAGGCATTTTCATGTAAAATGCTAGTTTTATTATTAAGATCTTGAATAATTGGGACGTGTGTTACAAGTTGGTAATCAGAGCTCAAGGTTGTTGACAAAGTGTGTTCGGTTCAAGCTTGATCAAACATCCGGTAAGAATTAGTTATTTCAGTAGATTTCATTAAAATATTAGAAAATGAATACGATTAGATGTGCATGGGAAGAGTGCGTAATACACTCAAACCCGGAAAGTGCACCAAACATGAATGGTCTAAGCAAGTTGTGAACTTGGCTAAACCAAAACAAAAGATGCGAATGATATAAAATAAAATGTTTAATAATTAGCATAAAAATTTCAGATTCAAGATGGCCGACGAAGGCAATGATGATACGGTGCCGATGGTCACCGAACAGATGAAAGAAATGTCCGGTGTAATCGGGGGGCGAATCAGCATCTCAACTAACTGAAGAGATGGAAGCTAAAATTTCCGAGGAAGTCGGAAAGCCAGTAGAAGCCAGTTTACCGCAGTTTGTGGAGAGACTACAAACCACAATCCTGCTAGTGGTGGAGGATATGATGACTGAACTAAAAGACAGTCTCTCACAAGAAAAAGAAGACGGAAGAGTGTTGGATGTGAACGCAAGTCCCGTAAAGAAATCGAAGCCTAATAAAGCTTCTAGGATAGGAGTTACAATAAGGGGATCACCTCAGTGTGAAATATGTGGAAAGACCCACCTGGGAAAATGCTACTTTAGAAACAAACCATGTCCCATTTGTAGAAAAGTGGGACATGTGGTTGTAAAGTGCCCGGGGACGGTGTTAGTGTGTTATAAGTGTTATAACCCGGGACATAAAAGGTCTGAATGCCCGGAATTGATTGGAACCGAAGATACGGTTGACACAAAGTTTGATACCCTGAAAGAGAAGGCAAGGTCTTCCCACATGACTGCCGCAGAGGCTAAAGCTGAAGCTGATGTCATTTCAGGTATGTTTATTACAAATATAATTTCACCATACTTTTATTCAATACTAGTGTGAACAATAGTTGCATAGGGGCATACATGAGTAGTGAAACGGGTGAATTATGTAAAAGAGATATATATGTGTCACACCCCAATTTTCCACGTGTCACTGGTGGGCCCGGTGGGGAGTATAGTGACGTAGTTGGCATCGTCATAGACAAACAACACAATATGTAAATGCACAGCGGAAGCAAAAGATAAATATATTACATTCCGAATATAAGTAATGTCAAAGTATTACAACGGAAGGTAAAGGATCCACAGGCGGATCAATAAAAGAAAACTGTTCAATAGACTTTAGGCATCTAGGACTTGCAAGATTCCCTAGTGACGCCCTGAGCTCCCAGCCAATTACGCATAGTACCTGTCACTTAACCTTTTGGAAAATACGTCAGTTTACACTGGTAAATACAATTAACTGACTCATTTTGGAAAAAGAGTTTGAAAAGTGATTTGAGTGCAAACGGCACAAAATATCTTGACACATTGATTAAAATGCACAGAGGCAAAATTAATCTTTATACTTGGGACAATTTTATTAATAAAAATCTTGTATCCGATTTACATGGTTGTCCAACATTTAGGGCCGGTGATTATACAATACAAGCCGGACAAGGTTAATCGACACACCACAAATATAATCTCACAAGAAGATAATCTCACGAGTGAGTATACGTTATACATATGCAACAGGAGGTGTTCTGCCTACACCTTGTGCTTACGTCGTGGCCATTCACTTTTTAAAATGAGCCAAGGATATCCAGGACACGGTCATTAACCCCCAATGTTATTTGTTATCAATCAACACAGATTAAAACGGGATTATGCAATTTAATCATCTCCGATTAAATAGTTTCTACACCCGACCAAGCGGTATTTTTATAATACCGTATCCCAAGCCCGTATAAGGGAAAATAAGTTAAAAGTATTTACCTGAGTTAGCTCCTGTCTTAAATAGCAAGAATAATAACTCAGCCGTATTCCTAAGTAAGCGTAGGTACAATTTACCGGAAAGCTCTAGTCTGGAACGATGGTATAAATAACCAATTAGGATACTAACGGGTCTTTAATTAAGCCTAAGCTTAGACCGGTTAGTTTTAAGGAAATATATGGTTCAAGCGCACGATTAAGCGAAAGACCGGATAGAACGTGATCTAGTCCCGACAAGTTTGAATACTTGTATAATATGGTTATACTAAATACATTCTGGATTTTGAGACAAAAATGATAACGTTTGACCCGTTTCGGTCAATTTACGCAGACTAGTTACGTAAACCAAACCGAACGCAAAAAGGGCGTTACGGGTAGCCAAAAGAGTCAAATGCAAGTTCCCTGAGATAGTATGCTTTAAATATGACATAATATCAGTAAGTTGTGTTCTATTATGCCCCGAATAAATTTAAACCCAATTTATGCCTTAGAAGGGCATTTTGGTCATTTAAAAGTTTATAAAAGAGTCAAATTAGAAATCTGAGTTTCGGGTCTGGTTTATACAGAAAATATACTTAATTTAACATGTTATAACAGTAGGGTATGACCCATATACCAAACTTAACATTTAAAATCAAATTATGCACCGTAGGGGTATTTTAGTAATTTCACAAGGGCTAAAAATGCCAAAACTGGAAATCTGAGTTCATATACTCATACTTACTGTTATTATATGAAAATATACTAATTACATCACTAGGTATAAGTCTTATATGTTTAAAATGGGTATAACGCTTACTATGCGTTAAAAACGCTTAAAAATGCGATTTAACGCCGTTTCCGGGTTTTCAAAGGAAAGCTGAGATTTTTATATTTCCAGAATACTTAAAATAACTTATTTAACATATAAAATCAGTAGGAAAAGGTTTCGGGTCAAAAGGATGTATAAAACTCATTTTATGGCTTAAACGGTCAAAACCGACATAAGCCGAAATAACTAAGCGATCCAAGATACGATCAGCCAAAAATTAAATAAAAATCATCTAAAATCCCAAAATATTATATAACATCAGTTGGTAAAAAGTTTTGTATCAAAACGTGGCCAGAAATAGGTTATACACGAAAAGGGCCGTTTATGTAACTTTATAATGTAGTTTTACGCTAATGGCCATAACTCACAATCTGGACCACCAACTGATCCGAAATTTTCGGTGCAAGTTTATATATTAGAAATAAAGATTTCTACTCTTTCACTTTTCCAAAAATCACGTTTTATATCAAAAAGGGAAAAATAGTCAACTTTATGCATAAATCGGAAACATGCATTCGAATCGGCTAAGCATAGACTCAATCAACAAAAATTCCAGAAAGTTTTACCAAAATAAAAATGGTCAAAAATACTCTCCAATACATATCTCAAACATGCATGTACGAATCCGAATCGATAGTCTACGAAATAGTCGTTTTATAAGACTTTCGGTTCCGATTCGTATTTATACTATAGATTGTCGAGTTGATGATGATAAAACTCATTCTTATATGTATTACAAGTTATTTATGATGATCAAACAGATTGCATGTCTATTATATTAACATTCAAGCTTATTTTCGCAAAAATCACTTCTGTTGACTTTTTAGAATCACGTTTGACTCGACAATTAACATGCATTTAGTGGGAATCAGATAATACCCTTTTGAGGGTTTGTTCCCCACATAATTACCAACATATTTGTGGTTTTAATTCGAGAAATGACTGAGGGAAATTCGTTTAATCAGAAAGTCAAAGCGTAAGAACAACCAGTTTGACTTTTACTAATAATCTATGAAAGAACGAATTAAAGATTGAATTGGAAGCTTACAAAGGTCCTATAGATGCTTAGTTACTACTAGGAATCGGCCTTGATGTTCAGAAAAGCTCCAGGAAGTTGTCTTGAGAGTTTTAAAAGTTGGATGTTCTTGATCACAATGTATGAGCTCAAAGAAATGAGCTTTTGATCTTGTTTTATGGATGAAATCAGAGGTTATAGAGAGCTTACTATTGTCCTGGGCATGCAAGGGATTTAATTGGTGCAAAAGGAGGTGTTGCAAGCTGTTATACACTCACCAAACTGACCCAAAGTGCAAAATTCGCATTTTTCTGTTACTGGGGGTCTCACGCGGCCCGCTTGGGGGTGCCAGGCGGGCCGCCTGGCTTTGTCTGATCCCCAAAACTTTGTTAAATGTTGCAGTTTGGTCCCTGCACTTTGGTTACGAGGTTTTGGCAACTTTTCTTGACTCGTAAACCCCCAAACTTGGTTTCTAGGAACCTTGGGACATTTACCAACATGGTAATGTCCTCGGATAACTTTGCGCTCAACCGAAAAGCCATGAAATTCGACGTTGACGCTTTTAGTCCCTTAAGTACGGTTTTGGCCATAACTTTCTCATACGTTGACGAAACTTCATGAAATTTTAACCACATATTCTAGTGAGTATATTTTAGCTTCTGAAAGCTTCGGGTCTGCCAAAAGTTCACTCAGAGGTATAAATTAAACATGTTGACACTTTTGGCCCCTATAGTTTGCAATACATCACTTTTGTGCAATTTCCGCGTCGTATGATCCATGAACCATCCGTTTAAGGTTATAAACATTATGTGGGGTTATCATAGAGCCTATTTATCCATTGTTGACACTTTGGACCCTTACGTTCCATAGTTTTCACTGTTTGTCACTTTTAGTCCCTCTGAAGTATGTTTTCACATACCGGACCCTTATGACACGTGTCAAGACATTATTGGACGAAATTTTTTCGAGGTGTTACATCCTCACCCCCTTAAAAGAAATCTCGACCTCGAGATTTACTGAAATAAATGAGGGTATTTCTCCTTCATCGTGGATTCCACTTCCCACGTATATTCAGGACCTCTACGGGCATCCCGTTTGACCTTATCAATAGGTACATGCTTCCTTCGAAGCTTCTTCACCTGTCGATCCTCAATCGACAATGGCTTTTCCACGAACTTCAAACTCTCGTCAATGTGTATATCTGTATGCGGTATAACTAGTGATTCGTCCGCGAAACACTTCTTCAAATTTCAGATGTGGAACACATTATGAATAGCGCTAAGTCCTTCAGGCAAGTTTAACTTGTAAGCAACTGACCCGACATGTTCGACAGTCTCGAAAGGTCCTTTGTATCTCGGGCTTAGCTTGCCTTTCTTACCAATTCGCATCACCCCCTTCCAGGGCGATACTTTAAGCAACACTTTATCACCTACATCGAAGTGAAAATCTTTGTGCCTTGGATCCGTATTCGATACGGGTTTATCATTATATCACAAGTCTTCCAACCGTTATGTGATAGTGCTTCTTGACTTATTGGCGAAACATATCCCTTAATCCTTAGGGTGCAATACATTGCGAGCTCCACCAAGCTCCTTAAATATGCTTTTAGCTCATAAGTTATATGATCTATGATACATTCGATTCCTTTGAATGATTTTTATATATAATCAGAGCTTAACTAGCCTGATACTTATTAATTTGGCACACCCTTCCAGAGTGATGTCTTTGATGAACCTTATTTCTTAACAAGGACTTAGGAGGGTTGCTATTTTTACAACTCTTTGACTTTTCTGCCAAAGCTGGCAATCTTACAGATGATCATGGATTTGCCTGATCTTATTCGTTGTTTCCAAGGCAACTATCAGACCGGATGATTGGACTTACCAATCTTCTATGTATCAATAGATAATTAACATTCCATCTAAGCAAGGTCTCCAAAGGAGTAGCCTTGATACTTATACATCACTATTATAGAAATGCTTATCTTAATGAGAGATGGTTCTTCCAACCATTACTTAAAACTAGTCTTAAGGGATAGTTAATTTTCTCAGTTAGTCGAACAATCGACGATCCTGGGCAGCTGATGGAAATTCTTAATTGTTGCTTAATTTGGGTTGTGGTATTCAATGCTTCAGCAGAATGAACCTTCTTTCTTAAATAACAATACCGATTTCTTCAGGATATCGAGTTAGGCTATATGAATCCTTTATTTTAAAACTTACTTAATCGGGGTTTCGATTCTTCCAATGATGGTACTAGCTACCTTGAAGGTTTCATAATAGAATAACCCGAAATGGGATATAGATCTTAACTCTACTTGTCTCTCAAGAGGTGAACATGGTAATTCTTATAAGGAAGCTAATTATGACACATAAAGATGTCAGAGATTTCCGTACTCTCAGGCTTTGGCTCATCTGTCGCTGTCGGTGTCAGATAATGACACATTCCTTTTACCATTGCAAAGATGCCCTAAGTAGAGATACTTATAAGGACATTTTTATATTGGATATCTTCTTTGAATACTACTAGTCGACTTTAGTACTATATGACTATTGGGATATCTTCGGGGATCCCATGCATTAAACCTCCATACTGATCAGGCATGGAAGCAATCTATGGGACACACTAGGATACGCAAATCCCCATATGGCACTTTTATCAAACATAGTTGGCATTCGCAGGCGATATAAAACAATGAGAAAATAATAAAATAAAATAAATAATATATATTGTCGTACTCTTTCTGGGGAAAGGTACTCCAGATTCTTATGAAAGGATTTTCTCCGAGGATGCAAGAGAGGTCATTAAAGATTCCATTGGTAATTTATACCTCATATTTAATATATGGAGTCCTTATGAAGAGTTTTAAAAAATCTGATATACTTATAGTTTACGAAGGATTTACTGGTACCCGAACCAAAATAAAACTCTTAGCATTTAAATTACTGATAAAACGACAAGGAATTGTACCTGATGTCATTATTTATGGGCCAGCTTAGGCACTTTAGGCGTTTTCAATTTTTGGCTTTACTTCCTCCGCCGCATTTCCTTTGACATATTTAGGGCACGTAGTCTTGATGTGGCCTTTCTCATTACAGCCAAAACAAACTGCATTCTTCATGTCCTTACAGTCCAATGCTTTATGTCCCTTAGACTTGCAGATCCCACAAGCCCTGGGCTGTGACTTGGATCTTAGTTCGAACCTGCATTTCCCATAATGGCGCTTCTTGCAGGTCTCACATACTGGTTTCTTGTCAGACTTTTGTTTGTTCTTTTTCTTAGAACTCTGGGAGTTATCTACCTCCCTTTTCCTTTTTAGTTCATCCTTTGCATCCGAGGCATGAACGAGATCCTCCTTAAGAGCAAGGAAATGTGGTCCTAGATAAAACTTGGACCGAGCAGCATGGGGCTCCTTTAACTTTTTCACGGCCTTTTTCACAGCTTTTCCAACGGCTGCGTCTATCATATTTTGAAGAACATCTTTGGAAATTCTAAGGTTTACAATTTCAGCATCATTAGCATGTGTCGCGTCATCAATGGCGCGATTGACTGTTATCTTACCCGAGTTTGCCATACTCGATATTGGTTCCTAATACCAATAAAACAATTTCTTAGTTGAAATCCAACAACTGCTATTTTTCACTCTGATGGCCTTAATATATACTAACCATGGTGTCAATCACCTATACAGGCTATTATAGCACTAATATTTTTAATGAACGTTATTTAAAATATATTAATATTACTTAGCCTAGGTCGCAAAAGACCATCAATGGCATTAAAGGTTTGGACCTAGTCCATTACCTTTCTGACAGAGGATCAAAACGTCACATCTGACTTTATTATATTAAAGAATTTAGGGAGCTTGAAAGCTTACCATAGGAATATCAGAAAAGAGTGATTCCTATTTAGATATAAAATATCCATCTAAGGTTTGTTGGAGCATTTTCTAAAGTATCATCGGCCAGTTCCTTCTTCGTATAAGATGACCGAAGTCCTACTAAGACAGAGACAACAGTTCTCAACCGTGATCGTTCATTATTGAATCACATGTGTCATTATCAATTAAATTTCTGCATAAACTGCTTGATAAGGAAAAGTACCTGCTATATAGTTATCCTTCCTAGCATTCATCCAGAAGACTCATGCATTTGATTTTCCTGGCCTCTCAGGCTTCTTTATAAGCTTTGGGCAGTTGGTTTTGATGTGCCCTTCCTCGTTACAGTTGTAGCATGTGGCGTTCTTTAACCCCTTGCATTCTAAGGTTTTGTGGCCCTTGGTCTTGCAAATTCCACATAATTTAGCGCGTGGGTCTATTGTACATTTTCCTAAATGCTGCTTTTTGCAGTTATTGCATTTGGGTCTGTTATCAGACTGACTCGAGTTCTTCCTCAACTCGGAATCTTTCCCATGTTCCGAGCTTCCCTTCTTCTTCTTGTTAGTTTGATGAGAGTTTTCCTCCTCTCTTTCTCTTCTTCTCTCGCCAGAAGCCTTAACAGACTTAATTCTGATTGCATCTAAGGTGAGAGATAAGGATAAGTCCACCGCGGACCTATATGTGGTTGGCCTAGATGCTTTAACATTTCCTTTTATCTCTGGTGCTAGGCCTCCAATGAAACGCGCTATGCGTTTAGGTTCAGGGGTGACTAAATAAGGAACTAGGCGGGACATAGTGTTGAAACTTGTCACATATGCCGGACAATTCAAATCTTCCATGACCAAAGTCAAGAAGTCTGATTCTATCTTTTCTACTTCATGCTGAGGGCAATAGTTTTCCTTGACTAAAGCAACAAATTGTCCCCAAGATAAGTTGTAGAGTAGAACTTTCCCCGTGGCTTGGAGCAATGATCTCCACCATGCCAACGCTTCTCCTTTAAATGATTGTGAAACAAATTTCACAACATCTTGCTCCGCACAACCGCTGATGTCAACAACGGCGTCCATCTCATCGAGCCATGTCATGCAATCGATGGCCCCATTTTCTCCTGTAAAGTCTCTGGGCTTGCAAGAGATAAAATATTTATATGAACATGTCTTAACTGGTGCCTCTTGATGAAACACAACTTGTCTAGACGGAATACTCCTTTGATTTGACAAGTCATGATCATCGTCCCCCCTTGACTCATATGTTTTAGGAGGGGGCTTACTACGAGCCATAGATAGAGTCTTGGAGTGGGTATCATTTGATTCATCATCTGTCGATCAAGAGCTCGAGTAACAGCATAATCTATTATTGCCTGCAGTTCTGCTCCAGTTACATTAATTCCGGTAGTATCATTGCTCTCCTTCAAACGACTGTTAACTTCATCTAATCCAGCCATGTAGCTTGATTGCTACATAATTATTAACAATGATTTATTCAGAGATTATTATGGAATCATCATCTTTGACGATTTATCAACCATGGTAATATAAACCATATTGGTTAACTTGTTAGTTATATTTAATTAGTATTTTCCATTATTATTTATCCTAGTTATAAAACATTAAGGATATTAAAGTGGCGCATAAGGCCTAGTCACAAGGACAGTTCTAAATTTTGGTAAGCCATGATTTCCGAGAATCGAGGCATTTAAGGTTCGAATCACGTTCATTACCTTCTCTTGACAGGGAGTTGTAGACTTCAACTGTCTTTTGTCCTTTAGGACAATAGGCATAGCCTGTGGGCGTTCCCCTTCTGAGGGATGGTTATAATATGATCATCTTCTCAGATGTTATTAGTCGAGATCGTATGGATCCTACCGACTATTATGCTTGGACCTGGTCCAACACTTTTAGACAGGAGGTCAAGACCACCACTGTCGTTGTCTTATCGGACAACAAGTTTAGCCCGGAGGCACTTCATCACTATCGGATGTTTATAATGTGATCATCTTATAGGATGACACAAGCCATGATTTCTAAATCACTAGGCTAGATAAGAAAATTGGAAGAATCCAATATAAGTTTGATTGTTGTGATTTATCGAATCACATTTGTCAGGAGTGCTAACACGTTCTTAGGCGTTAACAAGGATCTGAATCCCTTGGGTAGGTTTCACCATCTTGGCCGCGTAGGCTAGATTTCACCTTTAAGATTCTTTTTAAAAATGCCTACTGGCAGGGAAGGAAGGATATTTATTTTATTCAGGATTTTATCATAAATCCTAATTTATAAGTTAATAATAGCACAAATGGCCTAGTCGCGTAGACAAGTTTAATTTATAAGCCATGATCGTCTGGGATCGAGGCATTTAGTAATAGCACAAAAGGCTTAGTCACGTGGACAAGTTTAATTTATAAGCCATGATCGTCTGGGATCAAGGCATTTAGTAATAGCACAAAAGGCTTAGTCACGTGGACAAGTTTAATTTATAAGTCATGATCGTCTGGGATCGAGGCATTTAGGTGTGAATCAAAGTTCATTACCTTTTCTTGACAGGGAGTCATAGACCACCACTGCCTTTTGTCTTATATGACAATTAGTATGGCCCGTAGGCGCTACATCACTATTGGATGTTTAATAAGTTTGGCCCGTAGGCACTACATCACTAATGGATGTTTTAAATAAGTTTGGCCCGTAGGCATTAAAAGATAATTATGTCCTTATAAGGACTAATAAGGAAAACGATTTTCAGTAAAAGGAGTTTCTTCTTCATCTTATTTCTGAATGCTTTCTCCTTGGATGTTCGTTCCATTTTAGCCGCGGTACGAGACTCAGCATCTCGGGCTCCGGTGTGGAGAACTCCTATTACGGCTTCTTCGCTTGGCGACGTATCCAATATAAAAATAATCGGAAGCAGTAAATTCCATATTAGAATCGGGAGTATTCCTATGTTAAGTCTAGACTCAAGTATGTGCAATTGTGTCACTGAGATTAAACACATTAGGATAGTGTTTAATTCACTCAATGTTGGCTCTGATACCAACCTGTCACACCCCAATTTTCCACGTGTCACCGGTGGGCCCGGTGGGGAGTATAGTGACGTAGTTGGCATCGTCATAGACAAACAACACAATATGTAAATGCACAGCGGAAGCAAAAGATAAATATATTACAACGGAAGGTAAAGGATCCACAGACGGATCAATAAAAGAAAACTGTTCAATAGACTTTAGGCATCTAGGACTTGCAAGATTCCCTAGTGACGCCCTGAGCTCCCAGCCAATTACGCATAGTACCTGTCACTTAACCTTTTGGAAAATACGTCAGTTTACACTGGTAAATACAATTAACTGACTCATTTTGGAAAAAGAGTTTGAAAAGTGATTTGAGTGCAAACGGCACAAAATATCTTGACACATTGATTAAAATGCACAGAGGCAAAATTAATCTTTATACTTGGGACAATTTTATTAATAAAAATCTTGTATCCGATTTACATGGTTGTCCAACATTTAGGGCCGGTGATTATACAATACAAGCCGGACAAGGTTAATCGACACACCACAAATATAATCTCACAAGAAGATAATCTCACGAGTGAGTATACGTTATACATATGCAACAGGAGGTGTTCTGCCTACACCTTGTGCTTACGTCGTGGCCATTCACTTTTTAAAATGAGCCAAGGATATCCAGGACACGGTCATTAACCCCCAATGTTATTTGTTATCAATCAACACAGATTAAAACGGGATTATGCAATTTAATCATCTCCGATTAAATAGTTTCTACACCCGACCAAGCGGTATTTTTATAATACCGTATCCCAAGCCCGTATAAGGGAAAATAAGTTAAAAGTATTTACCTGAGCTAGCTCCTGTCTTAAATAGCAAGAATAATAACTCAGCCGTATTCCTAAGTAAGCGTAGGTACAATTTACCGGAAAGCTCTAGTCTGGAACGATGGTATAAATAACCAATTAGGATACTAACGGGTCTTTAATTAAGCCTAAGCTTAGACCGGTTAGTTTTAAGGAAATATATGGTTCAAGCGCACGATTAAGCGAAAGACCGGATAGAACGTGATCTAGTCCCGACAAGTTTGAATACTTGTATAATATGGTTATACTAAATACATTCTGGATTTTGAGACAAAAATGATAACGTTTGACCCGTTTCGGTCAATTTACGCAGACTAGTTACGTAAACCGAACCGAACGCAAAAAGGGCGTTACGGGTAGCCAAAAGAGTCAAATGCAAGTTCCCTGAGATAGTATGCTTTAAATATGACATAATATCAGTAAGTTGTGTTCTATTATGCCCCGAATAAATTTAAACCCAATTTATGCCTTAGAAGGGCATTTTGGTCATTTAAAAGTTTATAAAAGAGTCAAATTAGAAATCTGAGTTTCGGGTCTGGTTTATACAGAAAATATACTTAATTTAACATGTTATAACAGTAGGGTATGACCCATATACCAAACTTAACATTTAAAATCAAATTATGCACCGTAGGGGTATTTTAGTAATTTCACAAGGGCTAAAAATGCCAAAACTGGAAATCTGAGTTCATATACTCATACTTACTGTTATTATATGAAAATATACTAATTACATCACTAGGTATAAGTCTTATATGTTTAAAATGGGTATAACGCTTACTATGCGTTAAAAACGCTTAAAAATGCGATTTAACGCCGTTTCCGGGTTTTCAAAGGAAAGCTGAGATTTTTATATTTCCAGAATACTTAAAATAACTTATTTAACATATAAAATCAGTAGGAAAAGGTTTCGGGTCAAAAGGATGTATAAAACTCATTTTATGGCTTAAACGGTCAAAACCGACATAAGCCGAAATAACTAAGCGATCCAAGATACGATCAGCCAAAAATTAAATAAAAATCATCTAAAATCCCAAAATATTATATAACATCAGTTGGTAAAAAGTTTTGTATCAAAACGTGGCCAGAAATAGGTTATACACGAAAAGGGCCGTTTATGTAACTTTATAATGTAGTTTTACGCTAATGGCCATAACTCACAATCTGGACCACCAACTGATCCGAAATTTTCGGTGCAAGTTTATATATTAGAAATAAAGATTTCTACTCTTTCACTTTTCCAAAAATCACGTTTTATATCAAAAAGGGAAAAATAGTCAACTTTATGCATAAATCGGAAACATGCATTCGAATCGGCTAAGCATAGACTCAATCAACAAAAATTCCAGAAAGTTTTACCAAAATAAAAATGGTCAAAAATACTCTCCAATACAGATCTCAAACATGCATGTACGAATCCGAATCGATAGTCTACGAAATAGTCGTTTTATAAGACTTTCGGTTCCGATTCGTATTTATACTATAGATTGTCGAGTTGATGATGATAAAACTCATTCTTATATGTATTACAAGTTATTTATGATGATCAAACAGATTGCATGTCTATTATATTAACATTCAAGCTTATTTTCGCAAAAATCACTTCTGTTGACTTTTTAGAATCACGTTTGACTCGACAATTAACATGCATTTAGTGGGAATCAGATAATACCCTTTTGAGGGTTTGTTCCCCACATAATTACCAACATATTTGTGGTTTTAATTCGAGAAATGACTGAGGGAAATTCGTTTAATCAGAAAGTCAAAGCGTAAGAACAACCAGTTTGACTTTTACTAATAATCTATGAAAGAACGAATTAAAGATTGAATTGGAAGCTTACAAAGGTCCTATAGATGCTTAGTTACTACTAGGAATCGGCCTTGATGTTCAGAAAAGCTCCAGGAAGTTGTCTTGAGAGTTTTACAAGTTGGATGTTCTTGATCACAATGTATGAGCTCAAAGAAATGAGCTTTTGATCTTGTTTTATGGATGAAATCAGAGGTTATAGAGAGCTTACTATTGTCCTGGGCATGCAAGGGATTTAATTGGTGCAAAAGGAGGTGTTGCAAGCTGTTATACACTCACCAAACTGACCCAAAGTGCAAAATTCGCATTTTTCTGTTACTGGGGGTCTCACGCGGCCCGCTTGGGGGTGCCAGGCGGGCCGCCTGGCTTTGTCTGATCCCCAAAACTTTGTTAAATGTTGCAGTTTGGTCCCTGCACTTTGGTTACGAGGTTTTGGCAACTTTTCTTGACTCGTAAACCCCCAAACTTGGTTTCTAGGAACCTTGGGACATTTACCAACATGGTAATGTCCTCGGATAACTTTGCGCTCAACCGAAAAGCCATGAAATTCGACGTTGACGCTTTTAGTCCCTTAAGTACGGTTTTGGCCATAACTTTCTCATACGTTGACGAAACTTCATGAAATTTTAACCACATATTCTAGTGAGTATATTTTAGCTTCTCAAAGCTTCGGGTCTGCCAAAAGTTCACTCAGAGGTATAAATTAAACATGTTGACACTTTTGGCCCCTATAGTTTGCAATACATCACTTTTGTGCAATTTCCGCGTCGTATGATCCATGAACCATCCGTTTAAGGTTATAAACATTATGTGGGGTTATCATAGAGCCTATTTATCCATTGTTGACACTTTGGACCCTTACGTTCCATAGTTTTCACTGTTTGTCACTTTTAGTCCCTCTGAAGTATGTTTTCACATACCGGACCCTTATGACACGTGTCAAGACATTATTGGACGAAATTTTTTCGAGGTGTTACATCCTCACCCCCTTAAAAGAAATCTCGACCTCGAGATTTACTGAAATAAATGAGGGTATTTCTCCTTCATCGTGGATTCCACTTCCCACGTATATTCAGGACCTCTACGGGCATCCCGTTTGACCTTATCAATAGGTACATGCTTCCTTCGAAGCTTCTTCACCTGTCGATCCTCAATCGACAATGGCTTTTCCACGAACTTCAAACTCTCGTCAATGTGTATATCTGTATGCGGTATAACTAGTGATTCGTCCGCGAAACACTTCTTCAAATTTCAGATGTGGAACACATTATGAATAGCGCTAAGTCCTTCAGGCAAGTTTAACTTGTAAGCAACTGACCCGACATGTTCGACAGTCTCGAAAGGTCCTTTGTATCTCGGGCTTAGCTTGCCTTTCTTACCAATTCGCATCACCCCCTTCCAGGGCGATACTTTAAGCAACACTTTATCACCTACATCGAAGTGAAAATCTTTGTGCCTTGGATCCGTATTCGATACGGGTTTATCATTATATCACAAGTCTTCCAACCGTTATGTGATAGTGCTTCTTGACTTATTGGCGAAACATATCCCTTAATCCTTAGGGTGCAATACATTGCGAGCTCCACCAAGCTCCTTAAATAGGCTTTTAGCTCATAAGTTATATGATCTATGATACATTCGATTCCTTTGAATGATTTTTATATATAATCAGAGCTTAACTAGCCTGATACTTATTAATTTGGCACACCCTTCCAGAGTGATGTCTTTGATGAACCTTATTTCTTAACAAGGACTTAGGAGGGTTGCTATTTTTACAACTCTTTGACTTTTCTGCCAAAGCTGGCAATCTTACAGATGATCATGGATTTGCCTGATCTTATTCGTTGTTTCCAAGGCAACTATCAGACCGGATGATTGGACTTACCAATCTTCTATGTATCAATAGATAATTAACATTCCATCTAAGCAAGGTCTCCAAAGGAGTAGCCTTGATACTTATACATCACTATTATAGAAATGCTTATCTTAATGAGAGATGGTTCTTCCAACCATTACTTAAAACTAGTCTTAAGGGATAGTTAATTTTCTCAGTTAGTCGAACAATCGACGATCCTGGGCAGCTGATGGAAATTCTTAATTGTTGCTTAATTTGGGTTGTGGTATTCAATGCTTCAGCAGAATGAACCTTCTTTCTTAAATAACAATACCGATTTCTTCAGGATATCGAGTTAGGCTATATGAATCCTTTATTTTAAAACTTACTTAATCGGGGTTTCGATTCTTCCAATGATGGTACTAGCTACCTTGAAGGTTTCATAATAGAATAACCCGAAATGGGATATAGATCTTAACTCTACTTGTCTCTCAAGAGGTGAACATGGTAATTCTTATAAGGAAGCTAATTATGACACATAAAGATGTCAGAGATTTCCGTACTCTCAGGCTTTGGCTCATCTGTCGCTGTCGGTGTCAGATAATGACACATTCATTTTACCATTGCAAAGATGCCCTAAGTAGAGATACTTATAAGGACATTTTTATATTGGATATCTTCTTTGAATACTACTAGTCGACTTTAGTACTATATGACTATTGGGATATCTTCGGGGATCCCATGCATTAAACCTCCATACTGATCAGGCATGGAAGCAATCTATGGGACACACTAGGATACGCAAATCCCCATATGGCACTTTTATCAAACATAGTTGGCATTCGCAGGCGATATAAAACAATGAGAAAATAATAAAATAAAATAAATAATATATATTGTCGTACTCTTTCTGGGGAAAGGTACTTGGCCAAACCAAATAAAACATGTAGAAACTTCGTTTATATCAATAAACGATGTGGATAAATTCCATACAATGATATGGAATAATAAAACGAAATAAATTGATTTTGTTATTGTAACAATGGATTAAGGTAAAAAATGAGAGATTAAGACGCAGCAGAAATATCCTCGAGAAAGAAGCTAAATGGATAATACATATTATTCGTTGCGGTGAATAATGAAATACCAATAAATATGAAATTAGAACTTGGGTATGGGTAACTATCCAAGTAACATGTTATTAATAAAATCCTTATGAGGAAGAACGATAATCACATTAATAGGTGTAATTGTATAGAAGATTAGTAAAATAAACATATTAAAAGTGTTGGAACAAAAGCGGGTAAAACCCCAAAAGCCATATAACAATAGCAGTGATTTTACAAAATAAGGCTTAAGAAATAAACCTTCGGGATATTTTTAAAAGAGATGGATCTAGGGGTCACTAACAAAAGAAATATGGTGTTCGAATCAAAGTAAAAAAATATAAATCGACAATTTAGAATGTCAAGGCATAAGGACAAAGTTGACTGTCATAAGTGATGGAATTCACACGAACAAGTCAAACGAGATGAATGAAAGAATAAAAGACTTGGTTGAGTAAAAGCGATGGATTTCGCTAATACGGCCAAATAAATCAAGAAACGAAGTCTTAATGCATGCCGGAACGGTTGCTATGAAAATAATTTCGGTAAAATACCCAATTGACAGGTAGGTTTCAGATATATGCGTAAACCAATAGACGAGAACGCGGATTAAAAGTCAAAAGACTCGGATTAAGAGTTATGACTAGAAGACGATAAAATTTTGCAAAACAGAAATTTTGATAGTTAGGTTCAACTATTTCAATGTTGAACGCGTCGGATAAAGTATAATGCTCGGTAGTGCAAAGAAGCGCAAACCTTTAACGGGAGCACAAAATATTAATAAACTTATGTGATGGGTCGTGAGAGTATATAAAAAGGAAAAATACAAACCAGACAACGGGAACATTAAAACATTAAGATAAAAGAACCCAGGTAACGGGTTGTAAATAAATAAATGTGTCAACCGGATAACGGTGAGTGGAAAACAAACCGGCGCGTAAATGACGTAGGAAGTCATAGAGTCGGAAGATTGGTCCAAAAAGAAAACGGGTGTAGCTTTAGACTACGGACAAATCGATAAAATTCGAAAATGAAAATGAAAGAATTTTGGGCGTAAAAAAGGTGCCTTGACACCAAAAATGTATTTTTAAGAATACGAAATGACACAAACAAAAGATGATCTACGGGATCATCATAACCTTTGAGATTATAAACAAGTAAGGGTAAAAAGGGCTAAATGAACCTCGTGTTAGCAATGGAAAGAAATAAATTACCCAAAAGGGGTGAAAGCCTAAAGAAGTAACCTATGAGACTAAGCAAAAGAACCTACGGGTCACTTGAGGTAATGCATGGGGACTGGTTACGATTCCTTGCGTAGTATAATAGCGGAAAAGAATAAATTCCTGTCGTCAATTCCTTGATATGAGTAATTGACGTGAGTTAAAGAGATAAACGTTAAACTAATATTCAGTTTAAGTGAGGAACAACATTTAATAAATATGAATATTAGGAGAGAAATTAAGAATTAGTTAATAATAAAGGATATAGGTCTTAACACTGATAGGTGTAAGACGATACGTTAGAAAGAAGATTTTGATAATGAAAAGTTTACTAAAACTTAAACATGACGTGATGCGATGCGATCATGGTCACAAAAGTAATATAGAATGTAATCATGTTGTAGCACGAGTTACGGGATAAGAAATCATAAACTCATATAAGTCTGAATATGGCAAAAAGGGTAGACCCAAATTAACAGGGCATAAGGTGACGGTGACTAATCAGTCTAGCCAATAAAATCACCCAAAGTCAAAATAGTGTTGTGAACTATATAAAACACTTGTCAATATAGAGTAGTATGGAATAAACAGATTGATGAACTCGTACTATTGAATGGTCAAGTGGCAATTGGAACAAATAAGCGACAAGAAAAGAAACACAAGACACAAGTTACAGTCCGTGAGAACTTACACATGGAAGACGCATGCATCGAGACAAATGATAACTTTTGACTAAAAGGAACAATGACTTAAAAACAAAACTAAGTTAGTTTGGTCCAAACCAAAGGACTACCGAAGGAAGGTTTCGGGGACGAAACCTCTTTAAGGGGGTAAAGTTGTAACACCCCAAAAATATAGATTTAATATTATAAACTAAATGTCGGTTATGGTCAAAATAGAATAACTAGGAATAAATAACCTAGTTAGTTAGTGTCTTGACATAATAGAACAAACATGGTTAAGATACCCTTTAAATAACTTGTTGAAAACAAGGGGTCGCGCCACGCGACGCCAAAGCAGAATCACTGTCGCGTAACGCGACATGGTCGCTGCCCGCGAGGGCCCTAACTGCTGCCAATTTCTTTGAATTTTGTTAGTTTAACGCATCGGACTTGATTATATATGTTTCTAACTCATCAAAACTAACCCATATGTTGGTTTTGAATTTAGGTAATCATAGGATGCATCCGGATGATGATCAAGTCAAGTAACAAGAACCGAACACTCGTCTTTGACACTTCCGCAATGATGTAGTTTGTTTATATTTAAAACAACTTATGTAAACAATTATCATTATCTTTTGAATGTCTCAAATTATGTATGGATGATAACTCTTAAAAGTTTTTGAATGGACGCATTTTCATGTAAGATGCATAGTTTTATTATTAAGATCTTGAATAGTTGGGACGGGTGTTACAACATCGGGCACAAAACTGCACCAACAAAGTCTTTGCTCCGAAATTTGTGGGTTTCAAAATTTATTAATATGCGATTAATTCAAACAAATAAATAAATAGGGCTTTTGGAGGGAGATTGGGGCAACCTTTTCTCCTGTTGAAGGAGAAAGAAAGGTTTCTCCTGTTGATGCCTTTGACTTCAAAATAATCTAGATAACATAATATATAACTAAAAGAATCAAATCAATAACCATACCAAAGAATCAAATCAATAACTCACAATAATAATAGTATCATATGATCGGTAAACTATTAACTACGAAATAAAGGAGTAAAGAGACAAGAAGCAATATAGCACTAACTCCTTAAGGGTATTTATACACCCCCCTTAAATAGTCTACATGTTAAGACAACATTAACACAAACAAAATGATATGAAAAGCTATGGCTTCAAGTCAAATCTTAGAAGATCTATACTAATTAATATTTTGTACACTATCCTTGTTATGATATACTCTTAGATAGGTTAATTAGGTTTAGAATATTCATCCGATATTATATTGTTGTTATAATCAGTAAGTCAATGGTGCGATACATGATTCAATGTTGGTCGTAATGTTATTTTCTCACTGCTTAGTTATACTTCTTTCGTTTCATGGACGAACATTATTGCAAACAAAATGATATGCAAAGCTAGCGCTTCAAGACAAAACTAAAAAGACCTAAGCTAATTAATATTTAGTATATGATCCCCATGATGAGACCGCCTTTAGTTAGGTTAATTTTTTGTAGGTTTAGGTTATTCCTCCAATATTATATTGTTGTTATCATTGGTCAATGGTGCAATACATGATTCTATGTTTGCCATAATTTTTCTCACTGCCTAACTACACTCATTGTTTGGTTGCATGAATGTTTTCAGGTAGTTGAAACAACTCATTTTCCTACCAAAGTTTTCGTAATCTAATAGTTTAATGTGCGAACAAAGATATTACGCTTACCTCGTTTGGCAATATTTTTTTAGCTTAATCAATGTATACATAATTTGCGGGCAACATGACATCGAAGTTTAGCTAGTTGATAAAGTTTAAAGGAGTGATTTAAAAAGATGGCAAGAGGATGGTCATCCTTACTACTACTTTGATCATTGTGTATATCCATACCACTCCTAAGTGTCAAGCAATGGAATGGACGATTGTAAAACTCTAAAAGCCATCGAAAGGAAAGCGTGAAAACAACGCCACGTCTTAAACTATGTGTCGTCCGATATCTCATATTTATTGGAATGTTAAATGAATAACGAAATTATGAGTTTCTCTTCAATAAAATTAAAACAAGGGAAATCAACTCAAATAGCCACACATTGGCACACTCACTTTATGAATTTCCAAATACGTTAAGATAAACTTTTGATTTGTAATGTTAAAGGTGTTTAACCTCAAGAAGTTTCTAAAGTTGCCATCTTTAGCCGGACAATAAGTCAAGTGAACATCCACACTTTTTTATTCAAGATTAAATCTTGTGTACTACTTTTGCTTCCGTCCACCGTCCTTAAATGTTAACTTTAAGAAGAACTAGATTATTGTAGGTCCCGTTTTTCCGGTGGATCGGTAACGTAAACCTATCCTTATTTATCACAAACACGGTAACGGGTGCGGAATCCCCGTGATGGTGCAAACCAAACAAAGTGTAAAATAAGAACACGCGTAACCAAAAGATTCAATATCTATTGATTATGGATGAGTACAACCACAAACATATACAAACAATGTTTTAACGGACTCTTACTAAGTCTCTCTGTGCTCATATGTGAAACTGAGAGGGGTATTTATACTAGACACAGACACAGACTTGACGAAACACAAATAACTCGACGAAACAACTTTTGGGCCAAACATTGGGCCTGAAGAAACCCAACAGCCGACGAAACAGGCTAAGGACACTAAAGAGATGACGAAACACAATTTTGTTTCGTCATTTGATTCACAAATTCATCAAGTTCAACATAAGACAAAATAGTGACATCATCATGACATCACTAAGGTGATGTCATGGTGATGTGTTGGCGGGAAAGGCCGTGGCTCTCCGTGCTTCGCGTGTCGAACTCTGGGGCGCACGACAGAAGAATGTCGTGACGTCGGGCTTGAGCCGGACCTAACCGTGTCGAAATCAAGTTGAACCGAGCCGAGTCGAACCGAGCCGAGTCACGTCCACACAAAGCGTATCAACAATTATAGGTTGTGGTTACATGGGCACATTCACTTTTTGATTATCCAAATAAGTTTAGAGGAACCATGCTTTATGTATTCAAGATTAAATCTTGTCAATTACTTTTCATTTTCAGCCATCCGCCATGAAATATTAATTTTAAGAAGAACTGGGTTATAAGTTGTCGTGAGTGTCAGTCAAGTGACATGGACACTCTCTCTTTATGAATTTCCAAATAAGTTAAGAGGAACTTTTGATTCTTAATGTCATTTAATATCAAGCAACTATTAAGTAATCTTCACCGGCGGGAAAACCAAAAACCATACCAAAGTACTAATAACAATAGTATATAACTAAAAGAATCAAATCAACCACCATACCAAAGTACTAATAACGTTAGTATTAAACATTAGTGAGTAAACTACATTAGGTACACAATAAAGGAGTAATGAGACAAGAAATAAGAAACGTTAACGCAAACAAAAGGATATGAAATGCAAGGCTCCGAGATAAATCAAAGAAGATCTATATGATTACTTAATATACTATCCTTGGATGATATCACCTTTAGCTAGGTTTTTTTTTTTTTTTTTTTTTTTTTTTTTTTTTTTTTTTTTTTGGGTTTAGGTTATTCATCCGAACTTATGTTGTCATTATATTTATAAACGATGAACGGTGTGATACATATTCTTTGTTAGTCGTAGTTTGTTTTCTAATTGCCTAATTACACTCTTTGGTTGGTTGCGGAACATTTGAAGGTAGTTGAAACGACTCATTTTTCCCTTTAAAGTTGTCATAAGTTTATGAGAGAAGGAAATTAGTAGGCTTACCTTAGTATTTTTTTTAGCATAATTGATGTCTACACAATTTAAGGAGACATGACCTCCAAATTTGACAAGTTGATGAAGTTTAATGTAAGTGAGTTAAGAAGATAGCAAGAAGATGCTCTTCCTTTTTACAAATTTTATTTTGGTGTATATCCTTAGCGTTCCCAAGCATGAAGCAATGGATGTATGTAAAACTCTCAAAGCCATCCCGAGAAGGAAAGCTTAAGAATACAGTGACACGTCTTAAACTATGTGTTGTCTCATTCAAAATGTTAGATCAACTAATTAGTTTGCATCACAATACATGGACATGCTTTGCATGTGTACATGTCGCTTTATAAATTTCAATAAGTTAAGAGGAACTTTTGATTCATAATGTTAAAAGTGTTAAAACATCAAGTAATTTCCAAGTTGTGGTCACAATGTGGAGTGAACTTCCACGCGTTTCCATTCAAGATTTATTTTCTAGTCTATTACTTTTCTTTTTCTGTCCTCTGCCTAGGAGTTGGTAAAGTACAAAACACATCGAGAGACAGCAATCCCCAAGAAAAAAGGAAGCAAAACATCAAACGAAAATTCTAAACGTTAAAACTATTCCACTTATCCCAGTTAAGCCCGACCCATTTAGCCTGATTTTTTGTCCAAAGGAAACCCAACGCCTTCACCTCTTCCACGATCTTCGAAACCGAAGAAACTTTAGATCTGAATTCTGCCTTGTTTTTGCTCCGCCAAACACTCCACATCACCGAATAAACCAAGGCTTGAATGAGTTTTTTTCCGGTTTTCAGAATCTCGAAGCATCTCGTACATCGCTAAAAGGTCCCTGATATGAAAAACATAGAAAGTGGATACCTTCCACTACTGGAAAATTACCTGCCAGCAGTGGCGGATCCAGCCAGTTTTTTCACTGGGTTCCTTTTTCCAAATTATACAAGGTTTACACTACAAAAAAACGTTCTTTTCCAAATCATACAAGGTTTACACTACAAAAAAACGTTTTTTTCCAAATCGACTGGGTTCCTGGGAACCCGGTAAACCCCTCTAAATCCGCCCCTGCCTGCCAGGTAAAAACGTGTTCTGTAGTCTCAGTGTAATCCAGCAGAGCCTGCACAATATATCCTGAACGAGCACATTCCAGGCCCTTAACGCTTCCGTAGTGGGCAACAGATTCAATGGAGCTCTCCACACCACAAAGAACACTTTTTTGGCACCCAATTATTCCAAACAAACCTGTAGGAAGGCTGTGATAAACCGTATTCAGCCATTAAACATTTTATATCTTTTACCAAGAAAACCTCTGACCCGTTTAGAGCCCACTGCCATCGATCCTTTCGCTGGGCTTAATTATGGACGGCTTTATGTTTGTCTAATCTGATAAATCATTGCATGTAACCCACAAATAGTTTTATCAGATAGGATTCAGAGAGTAATCCAAGTTTCATCACAATTTTGCAATTTCAATTCAGGTTCCAAGTTTGTTTAATTTCTTCGAATTACTTGTTCTAGACCAATTATACATGAGGATTTTTACCCTTATTGGTACCTAATTTCTTTATTATTAGTTTGATTCTTTTCACACACGAGGATTTTTACCCTCATATCAAGCTCAATTATTGTAATGCTTCGCATTTCTGCACTTTCCTTATTTAGAAAGTTGTGTCGTATTTCTATTTTTAGAAAATTGTAATCCTGTCGTATTCATGGTTCATTTCCAATCTTGTAATCTAAGGCTTTGATCATAATGGAAATTCATTTTATACATATACGTGTTACGTACTTAAGCTATACGCAATCAATATCGTTGAATACATGTTTATATGCAAAAAATTGAGATTCAAGATACTTGGAAATATTAATCATACACGCATAACACTTATACCATACCTTGATACGCTTTAAATACCTAAAAACAAGTTAAAATACAAGTTTATGGCATGAAATAACATAAAAACCAAGTGCTCTCCGTCATGTCATCCGCCAGACACACATGTTCTTCGCTAGCGCGAGGGAGTTCGATCCACAACCAATTATTTTCAGCTCCCGGGTTGGTCCATTTTTGCCACCTTCTAACACATTTAACTCTAACCCTAATCAACCACATTCTAAATAGAAGCCTCCATACACTCCTAAATACTTTCCAAACACCAAATATACTCTCAAATTCTCTAAATCTCTAAAGAATTTCTGATTTTGGGAAGAATATCTTTGAATTTCAAAGTGAGTTCTAACTCACTTCTACTACTTATTCTTTGAGTTTTCTTGCTTCAAAACACTTGGACAACATCAAGGTTTGTTACCCAATGTTCACTAGGGTGTAACAAGGTGGTACAACTCCGATTTTGATGTCCAAAGTGGGTTTAATTTTCTTCTTTAACTAAACCATTAAAGATGTTCATCTTTTAGTTCATTTCTTGTGAAGAACTTATGCCCACCTTGTCCTCAATCAAACCCATGATTATGGGGCTTGTGTGTGGTTGTTCTCTATCAAGTTTAAGGTCCAAGAACCTCATGAACTTTCTGTTTTGGTTATACTTTACTTACATATTCTTTATGCATGTTCGACTTATACAATCTTGAACCAATCTTGCTTCTAACCAAACATATAGTTATGGAGCTTGAGTATGGTTAATTCCTATAAGATTAGAGGTGCAAACACCCTCTAAACTTTCTGTTTTGACAAGGTTTTAGACAACCTACAAGTGTTGAAACCATCCAAGCTCACCATTTTCAATATAGTGAGACTTGTGTTTTTGTGAAAGTGTGAACCGTGGGAGGCTTGGCTCTCCAACCTAGTTCCACTACCTTACTTGCTTGTTTTTGTTATATTTATCCAAGTAGCTTCCAAGACTCAAAGTAACACAACCCCGCCGCACCTCCAACATTTGCCATGATGGGTATGGAACACCTGGGTTGATCTTACTTGGCTACTTGGTAAACTAGTTAGTTTATAATTCTTGTTATTCATGCCCAACCGGGTTATCAACTCCTTGTGCTTTGATGAATCATACAATGAGGTTAATCGTACCTCCATGCGTGACTTTTATGACACTACATGATAATACATGGTGGACTTATACTATAATATAAAATATATATTTAGCCAAATTCATGATACTAACTGGATTATGGTTAGATGTTATGAATTTAGGCTATATTATCTTAGTTCTAAACTCCTCGTTTGTGATTCTAATGGGAAAATTAGGACCCATCAAAACACGTACAGACTTAGTATCCAAACGAGTATTTAGGCAAGATATAATTTCGTTACACACATACTTTCTATATTAAACTCCGAATCCGAACTCTCCACAAACTCCGAATACACCTTCGTTTCCCCAATGTAGGGTAACTACGGTGTTCTCGACTCTCTACGCATCAACTCACGTACGCAGGATTACTATGCAAAACCGCGAGTATACTCGATCCTATTTCCCGTTTTATACACTTTGGGTGCAACATGTACACTTATACAAATCACGAATCATGATTAAACTTGTTTACGCACATACTCTATCTGTTAATGACATGCTACTTGTATTATTCTTGTTATCGCATGCTATGTTAAACTTGTGTTCTGTATGCTCATTAACTTTGCAAGCCTACCTTAACAATTATAGCGCTATAGGATTAACGCACCGCCCGTATTCTTTTGGTATTGTTAAGTAAACTATTTTACAACCTTGTCGTTCCGGCGACAATGGTATGCACGATTGCGATACACTTTAGTTTGACTTATAGCAAACACATGCTGGTATGTTAGTAACAATATATGCAATTTACCATGTTGGATACCAGAAAACTTTTATTAACAATTATGCTATGTAGTTAAACTTGTATACTTGCCAACTTTTTATTGATCATTATTTTAATACATGTTGCAGGAAACTAGTTGATGATGATTGAAGAAATATATTTAGGGTGGATTAGAAACACACCTATATCTTTGAACTTTTGTATTTGTTTCATGTCATATCGTTATTTGCACCTTGTTGTACTTTTCCGTTTCAAACAATGTATTTCCCATTTTAGTATCAATGAAATCCGAATTATCTATTTATTGTCATAATTAGTTGTTATGAAGTCTCTTGCAATCTCGTTTTCGTCTCACTCCGATGTTTCCGCTATCGGTTAGGGTGTGACTATTATATTTTGCATATACACGGTTATATTTTACTTCGTACAAGATTTAGTTCACCTCCACTTAGTTTCTCCAAGCTTCATCCTGGTCATGGATAGATCACCCTACATACCTCATTAGTTGGCACCTTTCGATATCCACCTGTTTACTCACACGAAGCAAATACAATTGTCTCTTAACAATTTTGATCCTTAATTGCTAGTCTACATTAAACTTAATGTAACATACTCATGAATATATAGCCATATATACTAGTACTAGATCTTATTGAAAATCCATAATAACGCAGATCACCACCTTGCTAGCTTCATTTTACTTTCATATCTACCTTGTATGTAGCCTCATTGTTAAACTATATTACTGCATCCCTTCATTAGTACACATCTCAAACTCTCAAAGTGTCCATGTTGGTACACTAGTTTCCCAGCAATCATTTATCAAACCATTATATATATATAATGTTTTGCAGATGTAAATTTCATCAACAAGATTTACGAAGCACTCATCTTTGCCCATAGGGCTTACTCTATCTTGCTTTCTTTCCATTGACGGCCAAACTCCAACAAATATACTAACTTGCAAATCCAACATCACTCGCATAGCATATGGGTCAAGATTATTTCTACATACATCATTATATATACATGCACCGCATGAATTTTTATTCTATTTCATTTATGGTGGCCTAGTTATAAAATTTCTTCTATGGAGTTTGTATTCAATTTAATAAATTTCTTTTTTGCGGCATTTTATCGAACATCTGATATGCATCAACATATCTACTACTTAGATATCATCTTTTATTTGATCTAAATTTTCAGTTGAGAATTTAACCAAATAGACTACAGGACATGAAAGCTAATATCATATAGGTCTCAATATCACATATGTGTAGATTTCCAATTAAGATAGATGAATTTTTTTATTCATAATGTTAAAGGTGTTTAACATCAAAGCTGAGTTTCCAAGTTGTCGTCACAAGCCGGACAACAAGTCGAGTGAACGTCCACACTTTTTCATTCTAGATTTTTTAAATCTCGTCTATTACTTTTTTTTATTTCGGTCACCCGCCAAGAAATATTAATTTTAAGAAACATTAATTTTAAGGAGAGCTAGATTAAATCTAAACCTCTTTAATTTCCTAGCATAATAAAAATGTTTAACTGTATTTCTCATCTTATTTTTAAAATATTTAATATCTAACAAGTTATAAAATATTAGCCTTTAATACCTGAGGCTACTCGGTATGGTGATGGTCCATCCTTGGAGGATGATCCGCCACGTAGGCGCCACGTCATAGTCCTCCCAAAGATGGTCCATTCTCCAAAACTAGAGGGCATGGAAGAATGGTGCTAGATGATCCTACCCCACAAAACTATGTACAAGTATTAAAGCATAATGTACAAATCCCACAAACAAACAAAAGAAATGGGGCCCACTGTTTTGCTCCGTCCTGGACGTCGGAATACCGACGGAGACGACGGGCGACGTTGGGGGCGGCATGGCTGGATGGTCGGCGACGGATGGGGACGGTCCAAAGCCGATCCCCATACCGTATAGCCTGATGGAAATGAAAATTGTTTGAGCCCATGTATGTATGGGTCATTGATGTAAACCCTAGAGGATACAAAATGACACTATTGCCCCTGACAAACCCTAGCCAACCACTTTTCCTCCACTTGACCAACCATATCAATGGCATGCCACTCTATAAATACCCTCCATTCACCATTCTAAATTCATCCCCCAACACAACCACCTTCCTAATGGAGGAGCAGATCCACTCTCATGTTCTCACTCATGTTCATCCCAATTGCAGGTTGGATAAGAATTATCTGACTTATGATATCATCACTTGCTGGCTGTTTATAGGATTTCGGGTAAAAACTCTTGCGCTTGTTTATTTTTTTCTTTATCATGCATGTTGTTCCGTTATTATATATTATATATGATGTCATCTAACTTATGATATCATACTTTTAAGGTGTACAGATTGATTTGGGAATCGGCCAAGGAAGTAAGAGGCAAAGGATGACCGATTTTACAATATCGATACGTTGACTAGGAGGTGAGTGAAAATGAAACCAATCTATCAAAAAAGTACTGTTGTTATGTGATTGTAAATGAACTGATGCCAAACTTTTTTTTACCAATTTATTAGACATGAAGCCTGGGGAGAGTCCTAGTTTTATTACGTCTGGCTCTTCAACGAATTTGATAAGTGCGCGTCTCAATGAAGTGGAAAGGAATAAAGCTAGTTTTAGTGTTTATATATGGATTTCTAGTCCTTTCTTTATTCATGTTCTTGGGGATTAAAACTAAACTTGAGTTGAAGTTATATTTGAGGTCATTTGTTCTACCTATCTTGAAAGATTGGCTTGGTTGTGAATGTTTATAATATGCTTGTAAAGTAGAATATTATGTGTTATGTTGTATATGTAATTTAATTTGTATTATGAGGCATTAATTGTCATTTAATGTGAAAATTAATAATTCTAATTTTTTTAAATACCTAAAATCCACCATGTATTTACGGATACCTTCTTGGTTTATTTGCTTTAAATACATTTCATAAACAAAAGAAATAATTTCTAGGCATTCATCCTATACTGGTTTGTCCCATGCTATAACACGTAAGTAATTTTTTGTATTATTTTTTCTTTTTTGGATTTTCAACTGTGAATAAAAACTAAAAAATAGTAATTAATAAATAAAAAAATTAAAGTAACCGTAAAAGCTTAACCCGCAAGACAATATTTAAAGTAAAAAAAATAAAAAGTTTTGTGCATTAAACAATAAAGAATTTTTGACAGAAAGAATCAGCGACCAAAAATAAAATGTTTATGAATTAAATTTTATAACCAAAAATAAAATGTTATGAATCAGTGACGGTACGTTAAATCAAAGTGTGAAGCTTAGGTTTTCGAAAACCCTCGTTGTGTTTGTTTTAATCGTTGTAATTGGATCATTGGGTTAGTTGATTTTAGCGGACACGCTTCCGCTTTATATAATTAACTAGGTTAGTTCCCAATGAGTTACACGGGTTGAACTAAAACTATTTAATAAATATTTCTTGTAGATGCAAACCAAAGAGGAAGACATTTATATACAAAATTGACATAAATAAATTAATATAAAGATGATGTATGTTAGTATTATAAAATTCTTCAAAGAAGCATGTAATCAAAATGTTGATGAAAATAATACAAAGATAAATATATTATATAATACATATTATTATATTTACGTATTATATTACATTTAAATTTAATGATAAATAAAAAGTTAGAATGGATGTAAATTACAGAGACACTCAATGTGTCAAAAACAAAAAATGATGTAACATGAATAATGACAATTTATGAATATTTTCATTAAATGTATTATTTGAATATTTGGAAACTTATTACCGAGATTTCAGGATTATTATAATTATTTTTTTTAGTTTAAGATTAACTATTACCGAGATTTCAGGATTATTTTTTTTAATTTTAAATTTAAGATTAACTATGAAACTAAAGAGATGAGTAAACAATTTGTGACACGTGTCATTCATTGAAACTATCTAATTTTCTGTTTTCCCACCTCTTTTTTATACTTATGTTATATTAATTAAATAATAAATTAATATTAAATGTTATCATACTTTAAATTTAAAATAGAATCCTTCTATTTTCTAATAAAACATTATCTTCAAATTTTAAATTGTTAATTTAAGATAAGATGTTTTAATTTTTCTTTACGAAAAGAGAAAATTAGATAACTTCAATGAATAACACGTGTTACACATTAGTTTACTTATATAGTATAAATTTGGTATATAAAATTACATTTATTTAACCCGTACAATACACGGGGTTCTTTAAAGTTTTTCTTTTATTTAATATGTAAAAATATGTAAAATAAAATAACTAATATTAAATAATGTCACATGGCACCCTCTCCTTCAATCTTACAATTTTAATTTATATCGCATTTTGTTTTAATATATTTTTTAATTATTAATATGTGTATCCCTTATTAGTTAATCTATAAGCGTATATCTGATTACTTTTATATGTTTTTAAACAGATAAATAATAATAATAATAATAATAATAATAATAATAATAATAATATTAAATTGATATGTGAAGGGAAATTAGATTTTAGGTTTTTCTTTGAATATTAATACGTGTATCACTTATTAATTAACAGGGGCGGATTTTGCATTGTGCCAGGGGTTGTCTGTGCTACCCCTCAACTTTATCTTTGAAGTGTAATTTTTTTTCGGTTTCATGTGTTTTATGTATGGGATACCCCTAAGCAAATATTAGGATACCCTTTAATGTTCGTGTTGAAACGGATGAAAAAGAACAATGGTGGTGCTAAAATAAAAGAGGATAATGAGGTGTAGCATTCTCTGTTTTTTTATATTGGCAAGTGACAGAGGTGATGTTTGCAGGAAAGTATGAGGAAGATGAAGATGGTTTATAGTATTTAATATCTTTGAGAAGAGTACCCTTCTTTTAATGCCTCATAGTTTACTTGGGAAAGCATTCTTTTAATAGTTAATTAATAATTCTACAATTTTATCATATATTTTATACCTTTTACTTTTACATATAGTAATTTAGTTTTAAGTATTTTATTAATTAGAAGCCAAGTATTATTTTTCCTAAAATTTAAAAGGGTTAATGTATTTAAACACCCTTAACTATTGTCATTTGGCCGCTGGCACTCTCAACTTTGATTTTGGCTCACACCACTCCCAACTTAACACTTGGGTTGTTGTGTTACCCCGTCGTTAAATAAACACTAACTGGGTTAGTTCTTTTTACTGACATGGCCATTTTGTCCAACGTGGCATGGTGACATGGCCTTGTTTTATAAGGTGATGTGTAATTTTTTATTTTCAAATGTGTATTGTTATTTTTTTTAATCTGATTCAAATTAAAAAAAAACAAATACATATAAATCAGCCAATATCATCTCCAACATCAGATTTCACCACCGCCAACATCTCAGCCAACATCATCTCCTTCCCCCTTTCTCACCACCGCCACAATCAACCCAGCCACCACCTCCTTCTCGGTTACCGGTGACGAAACCTACGACACCCACACACCCCCAACCACCCTTCAACTCCACCTTCACGTTGCAGATCGGAAGAAAGGGAGCCGCCGCATACGGCGGCGGCACAACGACGGATAGTCAGGGAACGAGATCAGTTTTAGTCCACCTTTACCATCGTCGGCGCCGGTTCATCTGACCGGTGCCGTCGACGTCCACCGTCGTCCACCGTTGAGACCATCATCAACATCATCATCGACAATCTCAGAAATAACAGAAAAATGGTGAAGGGGGTTTTTACCGTGATGCTTCATCGGTCAAAATACTTGTGCCGCCGCCGCCATCACGACTCTGCTGCCGTCGGCGGATCGTTGCCGGAAAACGGCGCCGTCGCCGTCGATCTCTTTCCTCGTTCTCTCTCTCTTCTCCGTTACTCATCTCTGCTTCTCTCTCTTCGTTTTGTCATCGCATCACCACCAGACAGTGAGTTACCGACGCCGGCAGCCGGTCGGGGTAGTGCCGGTCAGACATCGAGAAGGAGAGGGAGATCGAGATGTAGGTGTTATTTGGTTGTGTTTTTTGTAGTTATAAAGATGGTGAAAATAAAAAATTACACATCACCTCATAAAAAAAGGTCATGTCACAATGCCACGTTGGACAAAATGGCCATGTCAGTAAAAAGAACTAACCCAGTTAGTGTTTATTTAACGACGGAGTGATACAGCAACCCAAGTGTTAAGTTGGGAGTGGTGTGAGCGAAAGTCAAAGTTGAGAGTGCTAGCGGTCAAATGACAATAGTTGAGGGTGTTTAAATCCATTAACCCAATTTAAAATATTATATTTGGAGGTTTCCTTTTATTTGATAAGTATATGTGAATTTGATTTTGGATTTGTTTTATATAATTAAATTATTTAAATATTATTTATTCAAGTACTATTTTTCCTAAAATTTAAAATATTATATTTTAAGGTTTCATTTTATTTGATACGTATATGTGAATTTGATTTTGGATTTGTTTTATATTATTAAATTGTTTAAGTTATTATATATTATTTAATTTAAGTTTTTTATATAGTTGTTTGTTTTTTCTATCATTTTTATACCTAGATTTGTTGTTTGTTTTTTCTATCATTTTTATACCTAGGTTTTTTCTTAAAAGACATTTAGTAAATCTAATATTTTGTTTACTTTCAAAATTGGTTAATGTATAACATTTTTTTCTTTTCTAAGCTACCTCCTATTCTCTTATTCTAAGTAGGTTACGGTCACAGTCCATTTAAATAAAAAGTTCACTTTTATTAAATGTTTTAATTTTATTGCTTGCATTAGATAATGTTATACAAAATCTGGTTTTAGTTTTGTTTTTATGAGCCTATTTAATTATGTTATATTATTATTATTATTATTATTATTATTATTGTTATTATTGTTATTATTATTATTATTATTATTGCTTATTTTACTTTATTTGATATAAGATTTACCACTTATATGATTATTTATCATGATTCTTTCATTATTTTCCTAAAACCGGCTCGATGTTGTAGCGCATAAGCTTATATAAATATCTATTTTTTTTTGGAGGGTGGGGGAGTGAGTGGACATTTTTACTTGTCTCACCCCTCCTCACCACCACCCACACGACTTCTTAGGGATTCTTATTAGAGTCGACTCTGATTATTATCGTAATTTATTAATTACACTTTATGAATGTGGGGTAAAAAAATATTTTGGGATACCCCTGAGTTTTTGTTTGTTAATGCACTTTAGGTGATAAGTGCATGTCTCCCAAGTTATAGGGTCTTTATTGTACATTTGTAAAAGATAGTCCCAAGTTTATCCTAGGGACATTTTGTCCAAGGTTTAGGTTGGTTTCTCTAGTCAGACCTTTTTGTATGGATTCTTTAGTCAGAGTTTTTGGTTAGGACTTTTGTCTGAGTTTTGTATAGGGACAAAAGTCAGAGTTTCTTTGTGTATTTGTTTGTCCGGGCTTTCTAGTTAGTCTTGAAAGTCCGGGCTTTGCCTTGTATATATACTTATATGTGGAATAGACAAGGCGGCGATTCTGTGTGAAATTCTGTGCACCTAACCCTAATCATTGTGTTTTGTCTGGCGGCTGCTTTGTGTGAGTGACGTCATTCATCTTCATCAAGAATACTTAGTGTATTCTTGATTTCTCTCTCAAATCCTTGCATTCTAGTGTTTCATCTGCAGTGGTTGATCATCAGGTGGATTCCGCACACCTGTTGGTTGCTTTAGCTGAGTGAGATCTTGGATTAGGAGGCCTTACAAGTGGTATCAGAGCAGTGTGCTCATGCTACTGTAGGTGTTTCTTAGTTTGAAGGTTTTGGTGAGAAAAGTTCATATTTTGATTGGGTTTAGTGAGAGTTTAGTGAGTTTTTGTGTTTTATTCATGATTCTTCATTCATATCTAGTGATTTGATGATGGATTTTGGGTAGTTTGGTGATTTTTAGTGTTTTCTTCATCTGGGTTTTACAGGGGTTTTTGTTTCTTGTTCATACAGAGGTTTGAAGGTGAAAAAGATTCTGAGTTTGATCTTTGGAAACTTTGTCCGTGGTTTACACTTTGTGTTTGTGTCTCTGGGGTATTGTTGAACCAGTGTGTAGTCACATTGGGGAGATAGTCCGGAGATTGGTTTCTTCTGAGTTTTGAAACTTGTCTGAGTTTCAAATCTTTTAGTCCGACCTTTATTTTGTCCGAATTTTAACTTTAGTGTGTAAGTCCGACTTTTTAATTGTTTTGTTTTTGTCTGAGCTTCATTGTCCCTTAAAGTCCGAGTTTTAACCTCTTAGGGAGTCCGAGTTTTTAATAGTCTATTATAGTGTCTGAGTTTTGTTTTGTGTCCGACCTTTTTAATATAGATAATAGAGTACTCCGAACTTTTCACCTAGTCCGACCTTTGATGCCCTATTAGTTAAGTCCGAGTTTTTTAAAGTGTCTTAGGTCCGAATTTTTTTATTTTATTAAAAGTGATAGTAGAGTCCGACCTTGTCCTATCTTATTTGAATTTTAATATTAAGTCCGATCTTTGAGACTTTGTGTTGGTCTGATTTTTTTTATTATTTATTAGGTGTGTCCGACTTTTTATGTTAGTAGTGTCCGACTTTTACTAAGTTTTAGAGAGTCCGAACTTTAAGTCTTAGTAGTCCGTATTTTATCTTATAAGTCTTAGGTGTCCGAATTTTTAACCTTTTATTAAAAGTCCGAATTTTAAAAGTTTTTTTAGGGGTGTCTGGATTTTATCCTGTTTAAAGTCCGAACTTTATACTCTTAGGGTGTCTGAGTTTAAATTTCTAACAGTGTAGTCCGAGTTTCTCTGTTGTTTGTGTTTTATCTCAGGTTTGTGTGATCCGGGTTTCGCAACTCTGTTTAAAGCTCAGACATTTTACTCCAATTCACTCCGTGTTTTCTCTCCGAGTTTGGACTTAAAAGTCTTCTGTGACACAGTTCTTGCTTGGAAGCCAGCTGTTGTTTTCTGAAATGGCAAACAACAACCTCACTGCAATGGTGCAAAACCTCAAGCACAATGCTGAGGTAGGAAGTAGCGACAAACCTCCGTTGTTGATAAACGAGCTTGATTTTCCTGAGTGGAAGGAGCGTTTTGAAAGATATGTGCGAGCAAAAGACATCAAAATCTGGTTTTGTATCGTTAAAGGATGTGGAGCTACTCCAGTACGTACATTGACGATTGATACGTATTTGGCACTCACTGACGACCAGAAGAAGTTTTATGACTGTGAAGAGAAAGCTATGTCAATGATAACGATGGAAATGACACAGTCTATACTTCATACGTTCCGTAAGAGAAATAGCTCAAAGGAATTATGGGATAGTATGATCCAGCGATATGAAGGAAACGAAATGTACAAGAAACGACGTCTCGAACGTTTGAAGACTCAATTCGTTGTGTTCAAGGCTTTGAAGAATGAATCATTTGATGACACAGTGAATCGATTTTATCATCTGCTGAGCGAACTTGATAGAAGTCAAGAGGGTATCTACACAGAATTCGAGAAGATTGAGAAGTTTCTAAATTGTCTTTCGAGAGAATGGAATATGTACACCGCTTTGATCAGAGAGGGTGTTCTCTACGAAGAGCTTTCATTGGAAGAAGCTGTTCAGAAACTGAGGGGTTACGCTTGGAATATGGAAGATCAAGCATCTGATTTCGAGAAGATCCAAGATCCTCAGTTGTATAAGGCTTCGAAACCAACGGATAAGGGTAGTAATGGTGGAGTCGGTGTTGCTTTGTATTCGGAAAATGAAGGTCCTGCAAGTGAACACGCCTTCATAAGCAACAATGACAGTTCAGGTGGAACAAACAATTCAAATCAAGGGATGTACTCTTCTAGTGGGGCTCAGAAATCTCAAGGAACAAGTTTGAACTTTCCCAAGATAGATGCAAGCTGTTTAAAGATGATTGAAGAAAACATAAATCTGTTGGCGTCCTTCATGACTGCCTACGAGAACTTCTGTCTTGGAAAGCTCGTTGAACCGTCAAGTCTCGATGAGGACTTTGATCAGATAGATCAAGACGAAATGGAAGAACTTGATCTACAACTCAATATGGCACTGTTAGTCCGAAGAGCGAAGAAGTTTTTGTTGAAGACGGGTAGGAAGTTCATAGGAGGTCAGACAAAGACTCGAATGGGAGTCGACATGTCCAAAGTAAAATGTTACAACTGTGGTATCTACGGGCATTTCGCACGTGATTGTCGAAAGCCGAAAATGGAAAGATCTGACAACAATTCTCGAGGAAGTAATTCAGGACCTCACAACAATGCTTCAACGGCTACCTCTAACTCAAGTGCTCGTTCAAGTGGGTCTGAAAATCTTACACCTTCGACAAACAATGCTATGGTGGCTCAATCTCTACAGAATGTGACTGAGCCTTATGACCGGGGTTGTGCTTTGGAAGACATTTTGGGAGCTATTGTGTCACAAGCATTTATAGCTGAAATTGTGAACGAAGAAGTGTGTGAGGAGATTGTCGAAGAGAGTAGCATTGAGGAACTTGCAGTTGTAGCTGAGGTTATTGGGGAAGAATTGGACTCAGGGAATGTTGCTGAAAATGAAGATCCCTCGATTGAAGAGACTGTTGAAAAGTCTAACAAGACAGAAGATGGAGAAAAAGGAGAACGCTTTGAATTCAACATCTCCACAGCTGAAATGCAGCAATTTGCGGATGCAGAAGCTAAAAGATTGGAAGAAAACTCCGTAGAAAACGAGGCTTGTGCATTCATGGCTGGCATTGAGGTAAAATCATCTTCTGTAGATAAGCGATGTGCTAGATGTGTTGAGTTTGTGACTAAGATCGATAGATATGCACTTCATAACACAAACTTAATTGCAGATTTAGAAAAATCCAGAGAACTCATTGCTGTTTTGTCTAATTCGGATAAAGAACACCGAATTAAGATAAAAGCACTGAAAAATGATATCTCTGAATTTGAGAGACTTGTGGCTATGGGTAATCTTAGAAAAGGAATTAAAATCTGAACTTGAAATGAATCAAAATTGTGTTTTGGAAAAGAACAAAATCATTTTGGAAAAAGATAATCTGATTTTAGATTTGCAACGAAAGATTGAAAAATTCAGGGATTCATCCGAGGTGATGAATTTCTGTATTAACAGCCAACGTCTCAAAGAATCTGAGGAAGAAATGTTCGGCATTGGTTATACTAAGGTGCCTCCTCCGGTAAACCATAACTATACATCGATGCCAAGCATTGACCCTGAATTGGCAAATTTTGTGCCAAAGACTCCTCTGACGGTTGAACCACAAAGTGAGTCAGAATCTGAGCCAGATGAAGTTACTGACTCAGATCAGTCGAAGATGAGTGGAGTTTCAAAGAAAAATGAAGTAAATCTTGAAAACATTGAAAATTTGATAAGCAATAAGATTTTGGAAATGCTTAATCAAGTTCAAAATGAGAAGTCAAAACCAAAGTCACGTGGGAAAAATAAAAGGGGTTTGAAAAATGTTCCTAAAACTGAGTTTGTTAAAGGGGAGGATTTTATCAAAGAAGAAGTAAAAATCGAAACAGGTTCCAACTCTCAGTTTGTGAACCAAATTTTGAAAAATTCCACCAACGACTCATCATCTTCGACCACTCACGAGGAACGTCCAAAGAATGCTGCGAAAATTCGCAAATGCTACAAGTGTCGTGGGAAAGGACACTTAGCAGCAGACTGTCCAGATGACAAGGGTAAATCTCTTGTTGATCCTGATCAAAAGAAACCTTTTGTTGAAAAACCACAAAATGAAGCAGTTAATGTTGAAAAGAAAAATGGTAAAAATCAGAAGGTTGAGAAAAACAAAGTGATTAAACAAGAAGTAAAACCAGTTATCAAACCAAATGTTAAATCACAACAAAATCAGGATCAAGAGGAGAAACCTGTTGTTATTAACCGCGGGGACAGATCGGAAAATACATCTCAAAGACATGATACTCGTGAGAAAACCCCTCATAGACGACAAAATCATGTCACTTTCCAAACAGTTGAGAATGAGCAACGTTCTGGAGGTTCGAACAGCAACTATGTTAGACCTCATGCACAGAACAGATTCGTGAATGATCGAAATGCGTCACCCCCCCCCCCCCCCGATTTCCAAATCAAAGATCGCATTCGGATAATCATCCACGATCATTCTCAAGACACGAAGATGCTCCTAGATTTGGTAGGAATTTTGAGCCACCCAGGAATCAAAATTATAGTTACCAAAACTATGGAAGCCGAGGTTATGGAAACTCTGGTTATACCAACAGATCGTCAACTCCGTATAATCCACGATTTGCGGGGACTCACTCCAACAATTTCCGAAATGGAAATGGTGGACACAGAGGCGATGATGGTTATTTCAAAGAGTTTTCTTATGTTGACGAATCAGGACGACCCAAGACCATCATGGCTTGGGTCCCACACTCTAACTAAATTTTTGTTGGGGGACTGTAGGAGTAGCTGAAGAGGGCTATCTATATTTGGTATATCGATAGTGGTTGTCCCAGACACATGACAGGAAACAAAGAGTTATTGAACAATTTTAAACAAATCCGTGGTGGTTATGTGAATTTTGCCGGTGAAAAGGGTGGTTACATCACCGGTGAAGGCTCTGTGTCAAATGGAAAGATTACGCTGCATAAAGTGAACTACGTTGAAGAACTGAAGCATAACTTGATGTCGGTTTCTCAAATCTGTGATAACAAGTACACGATGTTGTTCACTGATAAAGCTTGCTTCGTTTTGCGTCCGGGATTTGCTGTTCCTGAAGATTGGATCGTTATGAAGGCTCCAAGGGTGAATAACACATATGTCATGGACATGCGCCCATTGGTCAACTCGTCTGCTCCAGCGACATGTCTACTTTCGAAGGCGACTGAAGATCAATCGTATCTCTGGCATAGGAGAATGGGCCACGTGCATCTGCGAAAAATGAACCACTTAGTGAAAAACAACTTGGTGTTGGGGGTTCCTTTACGTAGTTTCAATATGCACAACAAATGTGAATCATGTGAAAAAGGAAAAATCAAACGAAAGCCTCATAAACTGAAAACAGTTAACTCAATCCAAAAACCACTTGAATTGCTTCACATGGATCTTTTCGGCCCGATTCATGTTGCTAGCATTGGTGGGATGTCTTATTGCTTAGTTGTCACTGACGATTTCTCACGTTATTCATGGGTATTTTTCTTAAAAACAAAGGATCAAACCGCTGGTATTTTAAGAGACTTATTCAAACAACTTGAGAAAAATTATTCACTTCCTATTAAGAAAATCCGAAGTGACAACGGCACTGAGTTTAAAAATCAGTATATGGACGAGTTATGTCGGGAAATGGGAATAATTCATCAGTTTAGCGCTCCATATGTTCCTCAACAGAACGGAGTTGCAGAACGGAAGAATCGTACCCTGATTGAGGCGGCCCGCACTATGCTTTCTGAATCAAAATTGCCAATTTTCTTCTGGGCCGAGGCGGTAAACACTGCATGTTATGTGTTAAATCATGTGCTTACTGTCAAAAGAGAAGATAAAACGTGTTATGAATTGCTTGAAAACAGGAAACCGAACCTATCTGGTTTTCAGCCTTTTGGGATTAAGTGTGTTATCAAACGCACCAAAGAAACTCCGAAAATGGGGGAAGTTGGTGAAATTGGGTTCTTTTTGGGTTATGCCAATGGAACTCCAAACAAACGCGTTTATAACATCAAGAAGCGAACAGTGGAGATCGTGTTTGATATAACTCCTTTGAGTTTCGATCCTCCACCGTCCGAATTCGGTCCCAAAAGCGGTTATGATTATGATAAATTATTTGATTCATTTGATCTTCCTGATGTTTCAGAAGAAGATTCGGAGGTTGTATACACACATCTTGTGAACAAAGATGAAGTGGATGCGAGCTGGAGAGCAAGTATTCCTACAAATGTGTCTTCGAATGTTCCAGTCGCTGATTCTTCGACCGTAAATGATGTTGTTGCTGAGCAGATTCCCAATGCAGCTGCTCAAACTACAAGTGGAGATCTATACATTGACTTTTCAGCATATCCAAATGTTGATGCGTCTTCTGGTAATGGTGAAGCTTCCAGTAGTAATGCAAATGCTGAGGGGGAGATTCAATCGAATTTGGGAAACAATCTTCAAGCTCCGGCAATCCCAGTTCCAAGAACAAATGTTCATCATCCTGTTGATAATATTATTGGGAATCCAAATGCGGGAGTGCAAACGCGAAGGAGTATTTCAGAAATGCAATGTCTGTTCTCTGCTATCAAGAAAGAAGAAATCTACAATCTTAGCCTGCATGAATGTTTTATCTCTCAGATAGAGCCGAATAACTATCAAATGGCTCTGAAGGATAATTCTTGGTGTGAGGCGATGCAAGAAGAGTTAGCTCAGTTCGACAAATTAAAGGTGTGGAATTTGGTCGATCTTCCAAAGGGCCAGCATGCAATCAACACGAAATGGGTTTTCAAGTGCAAGAAAGACGATAAGGGTGTCGTTGTCAGAAACAAAGCACGGTTGGTTGTTCAAGGCTTCAATCAAGAGGAAGGGATTGATTATACCGAAGTTTATGCACCGGTGGCAAGACTGGAAGCTATTCGTTTGTTTCTAGCCTTTGCTGCACACATGCGTATCAAAGTCTATCAGTTGGATGTGAAAAGCGCCTTCCTTTATGGGAAATTGCATGAAACTGTGTATGTGTCCCAACCACCGGGTTTCGAAGCTCTAGGTTTAGACAACAAGGTCTATTTGTTGGACAAGGCTCTCTACGGTCTCCATCAGGCTCCTCGAGCATGGTACGAGACGTTGTCAAAGCATCTATTAGAGCATGGGTTCTCGCGTGGTGCAATTGACTCCACACTGTTCATTTTGAAGAAAGGGGGAGATTTTCTGATCGTGAAAATTTACGTTGATGACATAATTTTTGGTTCTTCAAATGAAGAATTGTGTCGTGAGTTTGAGGCGGTGATGAAGTCAAAGTTTGAAATGAGCGCGATGGGCGAGTTATCATTCTTTTTAGGTCTTCAAGTGAGTCAAGAAAAAACCGGGACGTACGTGCATCAGACAAAGTATGTCCACAAGATTCTCAAAAGATTTGGATTGGAAGATAGCTTACCCTATGACACGCCTCTACCGACAAATCTCAAGCTTTCACCCGATGATGAGAAAGATCCTGAAGTGGATCCGACTCTATATCGAGCAATGATAGGTTCACTGATGTATCTTACTACTTCACGACCAGATATTATGTTCTCTGTTTGTTTGTGTGCTAGGTACCAATCAACTCCGAAGGAGTCGCACTTGAAAGCTGTCAAGCGTATTTTCAGATATCTGAAAGGGACGCCTAAGCTTGGATTGTGGTATCCAGCTGAAGGTGGTCTGGATTTGATGGCGTATGCTGACGCAGATTTCGGAGGGTGCCGGCTGAACAGAAAGTCAACCTCTGGCGGCGCACAACTTCTTGGAAATCGTCTTGTCTCTTGGCAATGCAAAAAGCAAGTTGCCGTTTCTCTATCCACGTGCGAGGCCGAGTACATTGCTGCTTCAAGCTGTTGTGCTCAGGTTTTGTGGATTCAGCAGCAAATGAGAGACTACAGTTTGAATTTTACTCGAACTCCTATCCTTGTCGATAATAACTCTGCCATTTCCATAACAAACAATCCAGTAAATCACTCACGCACTTAGCACATAGATGTTAGGCATCATTTTATTCGCGACTGTGCTGAGAAGGGTTTAATAGAAGTGGTTAGGGTAGACACCTTGGATAATCTTGCCGACCTGTTTACGAAAACATTCGATCGGGCTAGATTTGAAAATCTGGTCCGAATGATTGGCATGATCAACCCAGAGTAAAATGCTTTCAAAACTCACATAGAAACTTTATTTTATCTTTTCTGTACAGTTCTTACCGCTTTCGAAAAATTGAAAAACTCCAAAAATATTTTACTTAGTTGTAGGATAAATTTCAGAAAAATATAAAAACATTTGAAAAATTTAAAATGAAATCGTGTTGAGATATAAGGGAAATGATAGTACATCGGTTAGTCGTATCTGGTGCAGGACTATGGTTATATGCATAAAATTAACCGTTAACTGTGACAGCTTCATTATACGTTGCTTCGGTAGGTTTTACGCGTAAATAAGAACCTGTTTTTGATATATAAACATAATGAACTGCGCAACTCGTGTGGCGCATCTCTCAGATATATGGTCTTGGTACCGTAATTTCGTTTGATTGTTTGCCGAGGTTCTGAGATACGTGGTCTTTATGCTGTTTATCATCTGGGTATCATGGTTGTTTCTTTTACCGGAAAACAACGGGGACGCAAGTCTAGATCTTCCATGATACCATACATACGTGTAAATATCCTTAATACTGATGCATTCGACCCAAATAAGTGATAAACAATCACATGTCCCACAAAATTATGCGGGATTCAAGTTCATCCTCAATAAGTGATTCTATCACAAATGACTTGCTCCTGTGCCCTTTGCATCTGAAATTCAAGTTCCTCCTCAATAAGTGATTCTATCACAAAGGACTTGTTTTCAATTCCAAATAAGTGAGTATCTCACATTAGCTTATACGTCAAAAACAGATGATAAATGGTATACTCACCAGTAAGATGATCTCTCGCGCATACCTTGATACGGGAGTATATTCTGAGGTGGGTAAACATAGTTACTGTCAGCTTAATACACTTAATTCCACATCTCGAAAACAGTGTTCGAAAGCGTGCTAAAACTTAAGTGGACCACAATACTGTTGAACGTCGTGAACTGTCAACATCATTCTAAAAGATTAAAGCTAAATGCTATGGTTCCTGTGTTAGGTACTGACAGTAAAACCGATATGATTCCTTTGCTCCGATTTCACAAAAAGATAATTAGTGTAAATACGTTCTAGGTTTAATTTCCATTTTAGTCAAAAATTAAAAAAAAAAACAACAACAACAACAAAAAGATTTTGCTTTCTTGTTTCTATGTGCGAGTTATCCTATTAAAAATACTCTAGGGTTGTGAAAATTATTTAATAAGGTGTTAAACATTAATTTCGGTAACTTAAAATAAGTTTTCTCATGAAAAATCGGTCATGTAAGATTCATCTAAGTGTGTGAGAATCTTCATCAGGTAAGGAAGTCGATAAAAATTCTTGCCCAAGCAGTGATATGTTTTTTTTCCATCTCAGGTAAAAGATGTGTTCTTTGAAAACCTAAAATTTCTTAAGACAAAGTTGTTAAGGTGAAAGAAGTTTAAGGGTTTAAAGTGGAAATCAGATTTAACTAGGTCCAATTTTTTTTTTTTTTAAAAAACAAACCGTGGACTCCGACTTTTCTTTAAAGGACAACTTGGGTCAGACTTTTATAACTCAAAGCATTGGTCCGATTTAAAAAAAGGGGGGGGTCCGAGTTTTATAACTCAAAACTGTGACCGAGTTTTAACTCTTATACAGTCCGATTTTTCCCTTTTCATCTCCTTAGTTTCCCACTTATTCAAAATTCTCAAAGTTTCTTCTTCCAAACCTTCTTGCACCTTCTCCTTCTCATCATCTTTTCTAGTCCATCTACTCCATCTCTCCTTGCAAGTTCTTGTCTTTGTTAAGATCAAATCTAAGTATTCTTCAAGGAAGGTATGTAGTCTCTAACCTTGACATCTCCATGGTCTCTATTTGGTAAGATTTTGAATTCTAGGGCTTGAATGTGAACTTAGTGTTCATGTTCCTTATGTAGTTCATGCTTGAATCTTCTTGTTTTCTTACAAATTGTTGATTTCATGTGATGATTTTGAGTTCTTGAAGTTAGGGTTTTGTAAGAAAATTTGGGGCTTTTGTGTTTGGCTTCAAGAACTTGGTGTTCTTGAGGTTGAGGTTCATAAATCTTGAAGAAAATTGCTTGATTGAGTTATTTTAGAGCTTTGTTAGGTTGAAAATCTTGTATGAATGTGCTCTTGGATTTGTTTGGTCATGTGAAAATTGTTGCTTGTTCTTATGAGGTTTAGCAAGGTTCTTGGTGTTCTTGGCGCGAAACTTAGGTGTGTTTAGGTAGAAGATGAAGAAATTTGAATTTTTACCTTTTTGATTCACCATGAAAGATGTGTTCCTGTTTATTTGTGTTAAAATCTTTGAGGCTCAGTCTTTCTTTTCTTTCGTAAGTTCGGAGAGATCAAGACATGATTCGGTGAGAAGATTTTAACAATATTGAAGGTCCGAGTTTTATGATAACAGTTCCGAGTTTTAAATGGGTTCACTGATCTCCGAGTTTTTGTTTTAGTCAAAACAGACGTTCAGAATTTTTTAGTCAAAACGTTGTTATTCCAAGTTTTTTTTTAAACTTTGTTGTCTCCGAGTTTTACACAAGGGCAGTCCGAGTTTCATGAAAACTGTTTTGTGTGTGACTATAAAGTTCTGAGTTTTTTAAAACACAATCTTTTGTCCGAGTTTTTAATTCCAAACTGTTTCTGAGTTTTGAATAAAAAAAAACCTATCCGAGCTTTTAATCACTTCACAGATCCGAGTTTCTTAAACTGTATCTACACAGTTATCAAATTCCGAGTTTTAACTTGAAAATCATGGGTCCGAGGTTTAGGTGTCCGAGTTTCATAGATTTCTTAACAAATCCGAGTTTTTATTAACTTGCTGCTGTCCGAGTTTTATTGAATTGTTCTTGTCCGAGGTTTGAAAAACAGTTAGTCAAAATCAATTTAGTCAAAAACAGTTACGGCAAAACAGTTAGTCAAAACAGTTAGTTTTTTCTTGTCCGAGGTTTGAAATACAAAGTCATTTTCTCTGAGTTTTTGGGTACTCCGAGTTTCAATGTTAAAGTCTCCGATTATTTCTTTGTTTTTCAGAGTCCCCGAGTTTTTACAAGCCTTCACCGAGTTATTTTGAATGTGAATTAGTTCTGTTAGTCATGAACAGGTTTCTTTTCAATTGTCTAAGTGTCAACTCGCATCTAAGATCTCTTTTATCTATTTTAACTGTGTGTGTATCTATTCGAGGCTTGATTTTATATACGTTAACTGTGTGTTTTTGACTATGTGACAGTAATTTTTTCTTTTGCCAAAAGTTGCATATTCATATTTACTATGTGAGAACTGAATGCTTAATTCCTTTAACTGTTCTGAATTTATAGCTGATGCATGTGTTTCGTTTTGTGTGTTTTTAAACAGAGATGGCAGAACAACCTCGACCAGTTCGTGAGTTTCATCGAAACCATAATCAAACTGCCTTGCTAGACGAGAAAATTCGTGGTGGAGCCGAATATGCTGATATTATTCGTTTTCTTCGAAATTCAAGAATTGGTTTCGCGATTTCAGAGAATATTCACCAAGTGCAAGCATACATTGATGATTTTTGGCGTTCGGCTCGGACAGTTGAAGATACTATCAAGGCTACTGTTTCTGGAAGTTCTATTGTTATCATAGAGGCAGTTATTCGTGCGGCCCTATGTTTTGGTGATTTAGATCATGGTAACACGTGCTATGTGCGTCAAATCCGTGAACGTGGAGTTAGGTCTTTCGGCTATGTTGGTTCTTTTACCATGAAGGAGATCATGAAGGGATTGATTATTGGGCAGTGGAGATACTTCTTTCATGTGTTGATGCAGTGTCTGTCTGCACGAAAATCGGGAACTGATACGATGGGTCATGATCTTCTTTCTACGATGATTGGATTAACTTACAACCAGCCGTACAATTTCTCTCTCATGATACTCCAAGCTCTCAAACACCAGATTGGTCTGAAGGCAAATGATAAGCGTTTGATGATTCTGTATCCTCGTTTCCTTTGTCTTATTTTTCGACATTTGTTGCCGAATCTTTCGTTCGAAGGAACTTTACCTGCCTACGCTCAAGCACCAATGCCTACTCGTATTTTCACTGATTGTGCCAAAGTTAACAAGTCCACAAGGACTAATGCTCGTCCTGTGACGACTCCCTTGTGTGGTGCTATTCTTCAGGGAAACTACAATCCAGATCATGATCCGAAGTGGTTAGACATTCGAAGTGGTGTTGATCAAATATTTGCTGGAGGTAAGCTAGCACTTGTTGAAAATGCTCAAGAGCCCGTGGTTGTTCAACCTCAGGTTGATCTTCAACAACCACCGGCTAATCTTCCGGAACCTGAACCCGTTCAAGAACCAGTGATTTCTGAACCAGTTGTTATTGCTTCTATTCAAGAAGCTGTGTCTATTCAAGCTCTAGTTTCTACGTCTTCGGCAACAGGGGTTGCTGTAGAAACTGATAATGTGATTTTAGAGCTTGATGCTGCTTTAGATGCGGGTTCGTCCTCCCGTATAGTTGACAAAGGGAAACGTCCTATGGAAGAAGTTATTGTGGATGAATCCATTGATGATATGCCATCCGAAAAACAATACCTTCGTTTAGTAATGAAAGAACTTCAAAATCGTCTTCCACCCTCCGAAAGAGAAAAGCTTGAGTTATTTCGAGCGAAGGTTGCTTCTCTCGGTCCCTCTTCCGATTGGAGTATTCGCCTAGCTAGCTGGAATGACAAAACAAATGACTTGGATTCAATTGATTTTAGCTCGTCCTCTTCTGATGATGATGATGAAGACCGTCGTCGTCCTGTTTCTGATACTGTTCGTGTACCAGTTCCTTTCAGGATGTATAAGCGACAACGTGTTGCTGTTTCGGCTCTTCAGTCTTCGAGTCCGATGGTTGCTTCGGTCACGGTTACATCCAGCTCGGCTCCATCAGACTCCAGAGGTCTTCTTAATATGGAGTTATCGGTAACTCTCCAGTCACTATCTTCCTCTCTTCCATTCACTTCCTATGTGGAAGCTACCAGTATGGTTACTTCTCCTCAACCAGTAGTGCCGATGATGTCATCTCCGATTCCTGTAGTACCGCTATTTGAGTCGTTATTATCTCAAACGGGTATAGGTAATGTGTTCGCCTTATCAGGAGATTCCTCTCTGCCACCGGTACCTAGTACTCTCACTGATTTGCCAGCATCATCAGAGTCACGTCAAGCAGGTCCGAAGGTCGCTTTCGGTCGGAATCCGCCAGCAGTGCGACTGAAGAAAGGTTCTTTGCGTCCTCTAGTGACACCATCCTCAGGTCCTAGGCCATCCAGGACACAGCCGTCTGGCTCGAGACCGTCAGGTTCAGGTCAAGGACAGAACTTTCAGCAGTTTGTCCGTGGCAAGTTTCAGGATGCAGCCAAGGTTATGGTTCAACACAAGGATCAGATTTCTAGGCAGCAGAAAGAAATTGCCTTCTTGAAGAAAAGGGATGCAGAACGAGACCAGCAGATGGCTCAGCTTTTTCGTCTAACCAAGGATCAGAGTGTTCAGTTGGGTAAGTTCATAACCCAAGATGCCTCGACGGCTGCTCGACAACAGACCTTGGTTAGTACTACGGATCGGCTTCTCGGGATTGTGACATATCTCGTATCACTCCTTGCTGCTCAGGGGGAGATTTCGGCTTCGGATTTTCAGGTTCACGCTAAGTGCAAGATGGATGAACTAAAGAAAATTAGAGACGATCTTGACAAGGACAAGGATCCCAACGCGTCGAAGCAGGGGGAGCAGTCAAGGAGCGCACGTGCTCCTGAAGCTGCAATCCCGGCTCATGTTGAGGGGGAGTCCTCAGGTGCAGCTGCAGTGGGAGATAAGGGCCCTGTAGAGGCTGATGCTGAATTGGTTTTGGGAGCTGGTGAAGTGGTTGAGGAAACGTTTGAGGATTGGCGAACAGACGACGACCTGGCTGGTAAGTTCAGCTTCATTGAGACTGCGAAAGGGAAGACAATTGAGTATGAGTCCTTACCGGTCAACAGTGATACTATCAGAAGCTTTGTGTTTGGCTGTGAAATGCCCGAAGAAATCTTTAATCCTATACGAATTCCCGAAGAAGTCAGTGTGGCAGCTCGAAAATGGTTTAGAAATCTTCCAGATGATACTCAAAGGAAGAGGTACTTATCCACAAAAGGTAAGTACTCGGGACAAATTCGAAGTTGGGATTTCGATGAGCAGCACGGTCTGGTAATGATCAAAAGGACCGATGGGGTTTCAGTACTTCAGGCCAAGGGCTAAAGATCTTCAGACTCTTCCAGCACGTGATCTTCATCACATTGCTCAACTCGATCTCAACAACCATACAAATGTTGCCAGTATCAGAGGATTGATTCCTCATCTCATTGCAGAGAGTCGTGAGAGCAAGTGGAAGTTGTTCAAGCCAGCAGTCGGTCAAGGAGTTAAGTATCTAAACAAGTTCACTGGTAAAGAAGAATGGAAAGTGGTTTACCCTCCAGCGAGTTGCCTTCATAAAATTCCTATGCGAAAGTTCGATCTCGATAAATTCGACAAAATCGGTTATTGGTATCTCAATGGGAAGACTGGGGAAGCCGTGATTACTGAAAAGAAGTTGACGGAGGAGATTGCTAAGATTCTGGATCCAATTTGGCTTGCCAACCTTAGAGAAGCTCAGTTGAAGAAGCTTCGGCGCCTGCCTCTAAAGTACAATGAAGAAGATCGTGTTCTAGCGGACCAGTTCATCAAGGTGGTTCAGTTCTGTGTGAAGAACAAGGTCTGGGCAGGAAGCCGCTTCTCGAAGAGAGTATGAAGATCTCAAGAGCAATGAAGACCATGCACTGATCAAGGGGGAGTTTGTTAATGCACTTTAGGTGATAAGTGCATGTCTCCCAAGTTATAGGGTCTTTATTGTACATTTGTAAAAGATAGTCCCAAGTTTATCCTAGGGACATTTTGTCCAAGGTTTAGTTTGGTTTCTCTAGTCAGACCTTTTTGTATGGATTCTTTAGTCAGAGTTTTTGGTTAGGACTTTTGTCTGAGTTTTGTATAGGGACAAAAGTCAGAGTTTCTTTGTGTATTTGTTTGTCCGGGCTTTCTAGTTAGTCTTGAAAGTCCGGGCTTTGCCTTGTATATATACTTATATGTGGAATAGACAAGGCGGCGATTCTGTGTGAAATTCTGTGCACCTAACCCTAATCATTGTGTTTTGTCTGGCGGCTGCTTTGTGTGAGTGACGTCATTCATCTTCATCAAGAATACTTAGTGTATTCTTGATTTCTCTCTCAAATCCTTGCATTCTAGTGTTTAATTTGCAGTGGTTGATCATCAGGTGGATTCCGCACACCTGTTGGTTGCTTTAGCTGAGTGAGATCTTGGATTAGGAGGCCTTACATTGTTCTAGCTCCGCCACTGAGTACTTTAGTATGGTTGTTGGTTTGATTCTTTTAGTTATATATTATGTTATCCAGATTATTGAGTACTTTAGTATGGTTGCAACGAGCGGGCACCCCACTAGTATTATAAGGTACATAAACATGTCTTGTTGAAGTCATTGAATAAGCATAAATGCATAATACCATTTACCTTGATGCATAAAACAAGAATCCCAAATTTCTTATGGTGTTCTAATTTTCGAGCCAATATGTTTTTTCCTATCGCAAAATTTTGGTTTGACCCAATGGTTTCAAGTTTGGGTTTAATTTTGTTGTTCTTCAAACAAATGGTTTTTTTCTTTTCCAAGTCTTTGCTCCGAGTTTCAACATTTATTAGTGTACGTTTCAAATAAACAGACGAATGTACATACAGAATACCTATAGAATCTCACTTATAGCAGAATTATTGTAAGGTTTGTGAGAGTGGGAAACAACAAACTTTTCTCTAATCCAAGGATATAGAAAGGTTTCTCTCATTGATATCTTTGACTTAAAAATAATCTGGATAACATAATATATAACTAAGAGAATCAAACCAACAACCATACTAAAGTACTCAGTGGCGAAGCTAGAACAAAAACTCAGGGGTATCCCAAAATATTTTTTACCCCACATTCATAAAGTGTAAATTAAAAAATTACGATAATAATCAGAGTCGACTCTAATAAGAATCCCTAAGAAGTCATGTGGGTGGTGGTGAGGAGGGGTGAGACAAGAAAAAATGTCCACCCCCACCCTCCCAAATATATATATATATATATATATATATATATATATAAGCTTATACGCTACAACATCGAGCCGGTTTCATGAAAATAATGAAAGAATCATGAAAAATAATCATATAAGTGGTAAATCTTATATCAAATAAAGTAAAATAAGCAATAATAATAATAATAATATCTTTGACTTAAAAATAATCTGGATAACATAATATATAACTAAGAGAATCAAACCAACAACCATACTAAAGTACTCAGTGGCGAAGCTAGAACAAAAACTCAGGGTATCCCAAAATATTTTTTACCCCACATTCATAAAGTGTAAATTAAAAAATTACGATAATAATCAGAGTCGACTCTAATAAGAATCCCTAAGAAGTCATGTGGGTTGTGGTGAGGAGGGGTGAGACAAGAAAAAATGTCCACCCCCACCCTCCCAAATATATATATATATATATATATATATATATATATATATATATATATATATATATATATATATATATATATATATATATATATATATAAGCTTATACGCTACAACATCGAGCCGGTTTCATGAAAATAATGAAAGAATCATGAAAAATAATCATATAAGTGGTAAATCTTATATCAAATAAAGTAAAATAAGCAATAATAATAATAATAATAATAATAATAATAATAATAATAATAATAATAATAATAATAATAATATAACATAATTAAATAGGCTCATAAAAACAAAACTAAAACCAGATTTTGTATATAATTAAAACATTTAATAAAAGTGAACTTTTTATTTAAATGGACTGTAACCGTAACCTACTTAGAATAAGAGAATATGAGGTAGCTTAGAAAAGAAAAAAATGTTATACAGTAACCAATTTTGAAAGTAAACAAAATAATAGATTTACTAAATGTCTTTTAAGAAAAAACCTAGTTATAAAAATGATAAAAACAAACAACAAATCTAGGGATAAAAATGATAGAAAACACAAACAACTATATAAAAAATAAATTAAATAATATATATTAACTTAAACAATTTAATAATATAAAACAAATCCAAAATCAAATTCACATATACGTATCAAATAAAATGAAACCTTTAAATATAATATTTTAAATTTTAGGAAAAATAGTACTTGAATAAATAATATTTAAATAATTTAATTATATAAAACATATCCAAAATCAAATTCACATATACGTATCAAATAAAAGGAAACCTCCAAATATAATAAGCTTATACGCTACAACATCGAGCCGGTTTCATGAAAATAATGAAAGAATCATGAAAAATAATCATATAAGTGGTAAATCTTATATCAAATAAAGTAAAATAAGCAATAATAATAATAATAATAATAATAATAATAATAATAATAATAATAATAATAATAATAATAATAATAATAATAATAATATAACATAATTAAATAGGCTCATAAAAACAAAACTAAAACCAGATTTTGTATAACATTATCTAATGCAAGCAATAAAATTAAAACATTTAATAAAAGTGAACTTTTTATTTAAATGGACTGTAACCGTAACCTACTTAGAATAAGAGAATAGGAGGTAGCTTAGAAAAGAAAAAAATGTTATACAGTAACCAATTTTGAAAGTAAACAAAATAATAGATTTACTAAATGTCTTTTAAGAAAAAACCTAGATATAAAAATGATAGAAAAAACAAACAACAAATCTAGGGATAAAAATGATAGAAAAAACAAACAACTAT